>NW_020312239.1:0-32877 GCF_002999335.1 Cyclospora cayetanensis | reverse complement strand
ATATGATCATTGCAAATCACCCTGGCGCATATTGACATACAAAATGCACCCGCCACAGTCATATGCAGTATTCACGATTCTATGCTCACACAAATCCGATTGCTCGGCTCGAGTTCCTCCCTTGTGTTGCGTGGTTTCATTGTTGAACCGGGCCATCATATACACGCTGCTTCCCCACATTCCTGATCCACAATCGACAAAATCTTATCTGACTCGGGCCCAGAACTCGCCATTCGGCGTCGACAGCCACCCTTCTGAGATGAAACATTCCGAGAATATTTGCTTGGTGCACGTGAGTGTACGTGCAAGCTCAGGAGAGACAAATACGAATTTATGATGGGGGATGGGCAGATATGTGTACCGAGCCTGGTGACTTGGGTTTGATGAATTGGCGAGGTTCAAAAGGAGCACAAGAAGCTGCCCTGAAGAAGACAGCTGTATGAGGTGCTGAGGTGCTGAGGCACTGTTGAGCTACTGTGTATTTTCGACTAGCTTTGCACATTTGACTAGCCTTTTCTTGTCTCGTAGCATGAGGCTTACACATTTGAGTTCTTTAACGGCGACGAGCAGTCTATCCACAGCGGCCCCGTTGGCTTGACGCTCTCTTCGCTATTATCTAGTGTGGTTTTTCAGACCTATTCCCCGTGTAGTAGCTGCACGAATTGGTTTTTTTTCATGTGTACTGGTTTTTGCTTTTCTACCTGCCTTGCGAGCGACGGTGGCTCGGTAACTTTTCTGCTGTTTTTCATGCATTTGGTCTCGACGTACACATAGAATACACGAGTGGTAGTGTGTTAAAATGGAGGGGTGAGTTGTAGCCAAGCTACACTTTGGCGCCTGCTACAGTAATTATACTTCAATAAGGATTAGCCGAAGGAACTGATTAGGTCTTTTGTCTGTCCGTATAGCTGATTAATTGTGAAGTGTTTTTTGTTAAATATAAGAAGACACAATTCTGCTGCAATGTTGCATACGTGCGCGCTAGGTGCTATGTATACCGATCTCCGAATGCCACATAGTTCCTCGAGGATGAAGCTAGGCACACACTCAGGCGTCCTCCTACCCTTTTGTCGGGATCTCCGGGGGCTGAGGATAGGGGAAGGTTGGAGTTCTTTTCGAAAACAATGATCTGAGATTGCATTAAGACTGGAGCCATATGCCAGGTTTCCTGCTGACACCCTCGATGGAACGCTACACTTGAAGTTTGAAGCCTGAGAGTCACTGGCAGAGAAAGTAAGAAGCTGTTTGAGAAAAATTTAATGTACTAGGCTTGCACTGATTGTTAAGTGAGATGTCTCCATACGAAGACCTTTTTCAAGAGGGGATCCTCCAATTCGTACATTGGTAGAGAACACATGGAAGCCATGAAAAGTGCGGTAATACCCGTGGCTTTCTTTCTGATGGTCAATATGGGCTACTCCAATCGTTGCTGACATGGGTTTCTTTCTATTTCATATTCCTGAGCCTTGCACAGGAAGCGCTCTCACCACTGCTTCACGCATCACTCCGCAACGCTTGTCTTTTAGAGCTCCAGCCAATAAGAATTATACGTGCCGTACAAACTGAAAATTAAGGCGGTAGGAAGGGGACGTAAGAAGTGCTCCCCTCCCTCACCTTCTCCCCCCCCCCGCAGTGGCGGCTGCCAATCGTACAAGCGAGTATAAAGTATGAGAATAAGCCCCTTCAAAGCTACAGAAGAGCTTATTAGCAATAATGTGTGGGGAATTTTGCTGGAGAAAAAGAAGGGGCCCTAGGTGTTGGTGCCCTGGCGTCTGACCTTTTGCAAAGCAACCTAGGTGTTTCAGACAAGGCCTGGGCAGCGGCTTGCTGCATCTTTTCGTCCTTGCCCTTTAACGCAGTTGCAAACAATAGAGCCCGTTGAAAAATAAGTCCTAGCCGCAGACTTAGAGGCCATTTTACTGATACCCATTCTCGCCTCTCCCACCCCAAAGGCGACGACACATACTACGCCAGCTGCCCCTCGCGGTGCCCCACAGCTGTGGAAGACGCAGAGGGACCTGTTTGTGCCTGACGGTTGCGTTTTGTTGCTGTTTTCTTTTGCTTGTTCGTTTTTCGTGTCTCTCCACTCGCCAAGAAGGCAGTTTAGGGGCCTTTGCTGAGCTGTGACGCCCCGCACCAGCGCCAGCCGGTGGCCCCTCCCTGCAGCGGCGTTGGTGCTCTTCCTCTTCTTTCTCGTTTACGCATCTATAAACTGCACTGCTTAATCTCTATTTAGCATACAAAGATGTTCTTCAGCAGCTTTCCCTTTGCGGAAGACATCCCTGGCCAGGGTAGGCCGAGGGGGCCACCCAAGGAGAGAAACACAACCAAGTTCTACGAGCTCCTTGAGGTTGATAAGAACGCTTCCATACAAGGTCAGACTCCTCCTGCGTTCCTAAGTCCCCTTATATTCGCATTATGTGGTGGCAACCGCGACAGCACGAACGGCCGCAGCAGATGCTGTTCTAGCATCCGCAGGGGCGGCTGCAGCACCAAACTGTCTCATTGAAGGATTGGCTCCTATTTGACCCCATAGAGATGCAGAACAGCACTTCAGCGGAGTGGCTAAAGCAGAACTCTCGAAGTAGCAGCATACCGTGTCATTCATGTTCAAAACATGTCGGCTTCTGCTGGGGCGGGTGTATCGCCACTTGCTAGAGGCCGTCATCGGCATTCGACGGCGTCAGCAGCTGCAGTTTTAGAGGCACTCTGGACAGCGAGTGACAGGCCTTAGGACCCTCTGTCCTTGCTAGGAGATCTCACATTCACATTCTCTCCTCCGCGTTTTGAGCAGTGGCAGTGCAACGCCCTGTTAAACATGCACCTGCAGGAAGCGCGGTGAAGGGTGATGAGTTGGTAATTGCGGGCTTGTCTTTCTGATGCAGATATCAAAAAAGCCTACCGCAAGTTGGCGATTAAGCACCACCCGGACAAGGGAGGTGACCCAGAGAAGTTCAAGGAAATCTCGAGGGCGTACGCATCTTATCACCTCTGTTTCCCCTGTATATGCTCCCCGTACACCAATACGAATACATATGTGATGGTGCTGGTACCAGTCAACGGCGGCGTTTTGTCTGTATTATACCAGGCGTACTTGAAGCCGCATATCGAGTAGCTTTGATATTTTTTCATGGATTTACGGGATTCGAGATCTCGATGTGTATCTGCGCAGATATGAGGTGCTGAGCGACCCCGAAAAGAAGAGTGTGTATGATGAACTCGGAGAGGAGGGCCTTGAGGGTGGGGGAGCTGATACGGATCCCTCAGATATCTTTGACTTGTTCTTTGGAGGCAGGAGACCTGGGAGGCAACAGAGCAAGAAGAAGGGGGAGGACGTCGTCAGCACCATAAAGGTTACTCTTGAACAGGTGAATGTCGCATGTTGCTGCTTTTGCGAAAACGTGGGGGAGTTGTATATGCTGGCGGCGTCTACAGACTGAATTTTACACTGCAGCCACGTATGCATTGCTGGGGAGAATCTGGCATTTTTGGTGTGGGACGTTACGGGGGTGTTCACTTTCAGATATATAACGGTGCCCCGCGGCGCATGGCCATCAACAAGGACGTAATATGCAAAGATTGCGAAGGCAGGGGAGGCCCTCCGGAGGCGCTTATCACTTGTAAAGAGTGTGATGGGTCTGGCGTCAAGGTAATGGTAAGTTTGGGGTTGAGGAGCTGCGGAAACGCGCTGAGACAGTTCTTGCTACCAGGCGCATGTGCGTCATGCGTGAGCTGGAGGGTCACAAGATTTGCTTGATCTGTGTGTTGGTGGTACTGCTGCCAGATACGCCATTTGGGGCCCATGATTCAGCAGACGCAAGGCATTTGCCATGCATGCAAAGGCCAAGGTCGCAGCATTGAGCCTTCAAAGCGGTGCAAGGGCTGCTTGGGGAAGGGGGTTTCCAAGGAAAGGAAGATTCTGCAGATTTTTATCGAGAAGGGTGAGAGCAGAAAGCACAATCAATCTCCTTTTGTCTGCACGACAGCGTACCGAACAGGGTTCATGTATGGGATCTGAGAGCGGTGGTCAGGATTTTTTTCGGGAGCGCTGTGTTTTCGTATTTAATGCCTTTTCATGTGATCAGGTGTAAAGAATCATCACAAAATATACTTCAGGGGGGAGGCAGATGAGCGGCCTGGCGAAATACCGGGAGATGTCGTCCTTGTGGTAGAGCAGCAGGCAAGCCACGCTTATGCCCCTGTGTTGTTTTACTTACCCTTGTGTAAATTTCTGGGGTTGCTGGATGAGTAGGTCCCAGCGTCGATGTGAACAGCTCATGCGCGCATGCGCAGCATTGCGGTGTACTGCATGGACGCCGCTAGAGCCATGCGTATACAGTCGAGAATCCTCGCAGGTAGGATGTCTGTACAGTCAGTTTCTGTCTCCGATGCCCTGTTGTTGGCCTTTAGGAACACGAGGTGTTCAAGCGCCGCGGCAATGATCTGTTCATGACGAAAAAGATTTCCTTGTACGAAGCACTTTGCGGTTTCAAGTTCCTTCTTACGCACTTGGATGGCCGCCAGCTCCTCATTCAGGTGGGCACTTGCACTTGCTCTTGTTACTTCTTGCATAGTTGCAGAAAAGAATTTTTTTTGGAGGGCTCTGAACTCAAGGCAGGGATTAATTTAGTGTTTGGCCTTTCAAAAGGGGAGCTGAACCGCGAGCCTGAATTGGCATTCGGCTGTTTTTTTCATGGCGAATGCCGCCGCGGCTCGCGAAAACTGACGATTGGCCCCTGGTTTTTAACTGCCTATTAGGCTAAGTCGGGGCAGTTAAAACCAATGCCTGTTCGCATCTAGAGCCTTCAAAAAAAGTCTTCATTCGGTGCTTGCTGGATGTTTTCTCTTGGCCTGTATGCTGCCGAAACGCGGTACCCGTAGTGTGCGCGGCTTTTTCAGCCGGGAGTGCAAAAGGGTTTATGAGCTTTATGTATCCCAGGAAGGGGTCGTTCGTGTTTGAGGTATGCGCGGGTTTGTGCTTTGTCCTTTGGAAGAAGCTAGAGAGCGAACGCTGCTGCTGCTCCTCGTGGTGTGTGGATTTCTTGCAGGGAACACCCGGCGAAGTTGTCAAGCCTGATGCAGTGATGTGCGTGAAGGGGGAGGGTATGCCGAATCACAAGAATCCTTTCATTAACGGTGAGCAGATCCTCGTTGGTGGGACAGGAACGCCTAGCGATCTCAGCAATGCTTGGGCATTTTTTGAAGCCATGCAAGTGCTTACTTGCACGTTCTCCACAGGCCTCCTTTTAAAGTGACATTTTGCGTTGTTTGCGTTGTTTGCGTTGCATGCTCGCCCTCCAGGAGAACTGTACATTGTTTTTGACGTCGAGTTCCCCCAGAGGGTGCCGGAGTCTCTCCACGCCAAATTCCGCGAGATCCTCCCGCAGCCAGAGAATGCGCCCATGGTAATTCTGCTGTTTCATGCATGCGAGACGAGCAAAAGAGCATGGCATGCCCCTAGGAGGGTGGCACCCTGCGTCTTCACTGCGTCCCCATCGCGCACGCGGCTTTAACCGTCGGAGATGATGGCGTATAGAAAGCTCGCACACACCCCCTCCCCCGCACGAACAAGGGTGTTCTAGACATCTGGCTTTGCGTGGTTGCTCAGGTTGACGAGGATGACCCCAAGGTTGAGCATCACGTGTGCGAGAGCGTTACTCCCGAGGAACTGCGTGCTCGCCAGCAGCAGCAGCGCACTCAAGGTTCGGGCGAGGCTTATGAGGAAGATGACGAAGAAGGCCATGGAGGAGGCCCTCAAAGAGTTCAGTGCCGGCAGCAGTAATAGCGGAGGGTACAGACACCTGCACACCAACACCCAGTAGAGCTGTTCTGGCACGTAGAGGCAGCACTGCAGCTGCCCTGCCATGCGAAAGCCGTCTTCGCATCCTCGTTGTAGTAGTCCGCAGCGCTGCCGTTTCCTCAGTTTTCACAATTAGACTGGAGGAGGGTGGTGGCGCTGTGGGGGAAGAGTGTTGGGGGGGAGTTTAGTTGAGGGGAGATACATAGGTGGGGGAAAGTTATGGCAGTTGGAAGTTTGCTTTTGGACGGGAACGCCGTAGAGCGGCCACTACTTCTTCGGTAGTTACCGATGCGGCTTCCACAGCAGCAGGCACCTGCACATGTGCGGGTGCAAGCAGCTGGCGCTCATAGGCGGCTAGCATCAAAACAGTTGGCGTTGCATAGAAGGAAGAGCTCGGATGATTTTATGGCAGCTGTAGCCTTCCCCTGAATAGACTTTCGATTTCGCCGACTGCAAAGCTTATGTTACAGTAACACGGCTGTGCACTTGCACGGCCTTCTTGGAAGGCACCTTTTCAGATCTGTGTTGCTCGCATGTACTGGAAGTGGTTGCTAGGCGAACCGCGATAACAGAAGGCCTGCTGGGCGGAGCTAATGCGAATGTGGCCAGTTGGTGAAAGGGGATGCTCCTTGTTACCACGTGCACCTACAAAGTCTCTCTCTGCTTTTCGGAGAATTCGTAGTGGGGAGATGCAGCGAATAGCCGGATTCGGCAGAATCGCAAAGGGTGTTGCTTGAGACCGTGGGGTAGTTGAACGTGGCATAGCGTCATTGCACGTTCCTTTGCAGGTACCTCATTTTAAGGGGTATTTTGCTACGTCAAGAAACGGAAAGGTGTTGGCGATATCTTATGAACCTTTGCAAGCGGCCGTGGCACCAGGACTCGACTGAGCACGGTCCTTAGGCAAGCACGTGCAGGGGGAAGCTACCCGAAAAAGAGCGTGTTAAAGTGCCGTTTTCTTGGAAGAAAGAACAGCCAATCAAATATCCATAAATTAGCTGTAGAGTCCCACGAGGAGTGCTTTTCAAACTACCTCTATCTCCCCTCTGACGGTGCGTTCCCTCCGTTGCGGCTAATCCTAATCCGCGCCTGCTGGCAGGGTGTCTCACTGGGTAGAGGCCGGCATCCGCTCAAGTGCGTGACAGGGAGGGCTGCAAATTAGCCGTTGCACTGCAGAAGTGTGCTGCCCCTGGAATTCATTTCTGTCAGCACGCACGAGACGCAATCAAGGTTACTTTTCTGAACTACGATGCTTGTGCCTAGCCAAAAATCCCGTGCTTGTAGCTGCAGCAAGCCACGCAGCATGCAGCCCCAAGATGGGGCAGAATGGCCCTCTTTTTTCCACTACGAGACAGACAAGGCCCCGTCTCTGCGGGATGTCCCCTGCAGCAGCGGCAGCAAATGCCTTCTATCTAGGAATCCACATGCGGCGAGCTGTGTTTTTGTACAGCGACACAAATTAACCGCTTGGGCGCTTCGAGCCAGCACTCCTCGGCTTTGAAGGATACCAAAACAATCATCACCGGGTCGGCAGGCGCGCGCATACAACCCCCATCGAGTGGGTGAGAGACTCGGTGAAGCAGCACATTGCGAGATTCCTTCCGTTGCTGGTAAACTCAACGCAGACAAAGCCCCAAAGAGTCCCCCTTTCCAGGATCCACTGTTTGACCCCTGGTAACGACTACACTTGTCGTTGACAGCATGCCACACGTTCAATTTCCCTGTCAACTTTTCGGCTTCCTGGAAGATTTCTTACTACTCTTGCTGCCGGTTGCCATCGCACAAGAGCTTTTTTTCTGCTTGATCTTGCTGCTATCCGAGCTCTTCTCTACAACAATAATTCCAGGGGACGTCTCGGAAGTGCTGCTATCCGAAACGGTCTCAACTCCCACTGCTGCACGCGTTTCCTGCTGGCCTTCCGCGTCACTTTCGTCGCTCATCCCTGCCTCCGACTGGCTGTCACTCTCGGCGCTGCATTGCGAATTCTCCCTGCTTTCCCCCTCTTCACTCTCGCTAGCGCTCGTCATGCCTTCGCCCTCGGAGACTCGGCTGCTAGCAGCGACATGCTCCGCGTCGATCCGCTTCTCGTTCTCTTTGCTAGACACGTCGCCCACTGCTGCGCCTTCTCTCCGAGCCTCTTCTTCTTGAGGCTTCTGATCCTTCACACTCGCTGGTGCCTCATCAGCCTCCTCCTTCCTTTTACGGGATCTACGGTGCTGCTCCTTTCTCTTGTCATTTCTGCTGCTGCTGCGGCTGCTGCTGCTGCTACTCCTACCTCGCCTGCTGTCGACAGAGTCTCGACTACTGTCTCGGCTATCGACGCTGGTCCTGCCGCGCTTCCTGCCACGGTGCCGCCTGTCCTTTCGAGATTTAATAAGGAGATCTTTGCGCGCCTTGCTAGACCGACTGGTGTGTTTCCTCGAGCGTCTCCGATCTAATGAGGAACTAACGCTTCTGCGTCTGTGTTTCTTGCTGCTCCTACTGTCTCGACACTTTCTCCTGTCAGGAGTGCGGCTCCTGCTGCGACTCCGACGAGACCGCTTGAGCTTGGTGGCATGTCTGCTACGCCTTGCGCTGCTGTGGCAGCAGCGGCTCACACTGCTTGCACTGCTGCTGCTGCTAATACTCCGTCGACTTCTACGCTCGTTGCGGTGGCTGCTGCCCTTACGGTGTCGACTCCTCGTGCTAGGCCTCCTTCTCCTTCTTCTGACACTTCTGCTCCAACTGCGACTCGAGCTCCTGCTGAGATCGCTGCTGTAGCGCCTCCGCCAGCGATGATGGTAGCGGTCATCAGAACTCCTTCTTCTCTCGCGGCTATGACACCGCTGCCGCAAGATTGAAGGTGTTGAGCGTGAGCGCCTTAGGTCTGGACTCCGTTCAGCCATACGTTTGCGCTCGCTGCAGCCAAATGAGCGGCATAAGGGAAAGATGGAGAGCAGTCAACAACTAGAAACATGCAAGTGCAACATGGAGACAGACACGCCCCACGGTCAACACCAACGTCGTACGTCCCTCCAAAAAAGCATAGAAAGTGGTAATTTGAACACTTCACAGCCATCCTGCATATCTCCAGGTAGGTGCAGTGGTGACTACACACAAGGCCTTCTCTGATATATGGCAACACAAAACAACAGACGCCAGAACGGCCGTCTACAGCCACCTAAAAAGGAACCAACTTGGCTAGCCAGCTGAATGTGCAGCTGCTGCCCTCCGCAGCCTCGGTATGCCAAAGCAAAGCTGGCGGGTGAAGCTTCTTCTCATGCAGTGCGGACTGCTACAGCACTAGGGAGTTCGATGCATGAATGCAGCATGGCCCCTGTGCACCAGCATGGACAAAAGCGAGCAACAAAACTTTGTCCTTACTTTGCTCTTGGCGTTTTGATTGAATTGTTTGCTTGTTGGAATTGTATCAAAATGAAAACTTACACATCTTAACCTGTCAAGCTGTAGTTGGATACTGAGGTATAGGGTACTTTTGTATGCGGTTTGTCGGAGTTCGGAAGACTGCTACATTTGCATGCTGGCGCTGCGGTTCGGCCTCTAAAGTTTCTCCCGCGTCATTTCCGCAGGAGCGGTATTTTGGTGCACCTTGCATGTTTGCTTACTGAGTACGCCGAGAGGCGAACATAGTCTGTCAAAGACTTACATTTCTTCTCGCTTCTCATACATGAGCCGCTGCACGCAGACAAGCAGCAGAAATAGCGAAACGAGCAAGAAATTAAGAAAATTCAGACCACATCCCGCCTGCGTCATCTCTACAGTCGAAAACGAAAGTCGGCAGCCCCTGCATCCCGAGGACTCCTCAGACAAGGCCTAATAGGGAAACGCCAATGAAGCTACAACGGGGTGGAATTACGAATTGTGGAAATACTTCTCACTAAATAGTGGTATACTTATGCTGCACGATATCTAAGAGTCCTATTCTTCGAAAAATTCATACCATTTGGTCTGGAGTCTTCGGATCGCTATTCGCCAAATGAACGGTTACGCGATAGCCCATGAACAATTCGTTCTGGAGCTCCTTCATTGCCCTCTCTCCATCCTCCTCCTTTTCGAATTCAAAAAAACAGTAGCTCCTACATGGCAGTGTGAGAGGAAAGAGCAACAGGAAGCGGTGTCAAACATCCAGGTGGAGAGTTGCTTGCTTCCGTCTGGTTGAGCACTCCGAGCAACACGAGCGAAGATGCGCATGAATGTACTACCATACTAGAACGCAACAAGACTCATCTACCGACGAGCCTCACCCTCAGATAAAATGTGCAGCAGCTTGCCTGGGTGTTCGGTGCACATGATGCACGGGGAGGTACATCTCCTTAACGACCCCCACCCTTGAAAGGAAATTTTTCACGTCTGAGGGTGTGGCGCCCTGCGCGACTCCTCTTAGCATGTACGGGAACCGGCGCATACTCCGTATTGCCTTGATATTCTCTGCCATCCACAGCTCCCCCGCCCGCGTGGGGGACAACCTGTCAAAATTCATTGCCGTGGCTGCTGCGTGCTCTTCTGCAGTTTCACGGGGAGATCCTGGAGCAGGGGGAGAGCTTACCCTGCTCCGAGAGAGAGACACCGAAAAACCACGCCCCTGGGGCGGCAGCTGAGTCATAAATAACATCAGAAAGCCGGAGGGCAAAGTCGCCTCCTCCCCCTGATGCAAAGGCTCAGGCTATGAAGCCTGGCCACTGCCGCCACTTCAACCAAGAAACCCACACTGATCAGTGCACCAGAGAAAAGAAAAGTCAGAGAAAGTCATTTGGATGAAGGTGTAGCCTTCGGAAGCAGAAACCTGCACGGGCAAGAGCGGGAAGCTGAGGGCTTCGGCTGTTGATGCTAACGGCCGGGAGATATGATCAGGCAAGGGAATACCCCATAGATTCCTCTGGAGAAGCTCTCAAAAACATCAAGTGCAGCCAAATATTCGGATCAGACACATCGCATATCTCCAGCGCTCTAGAGGCTGAACCCTGATCAGTCTTCTGTGCCAGAGAGCCGTGGACGCCTTGGAGCATGCACCAAGCATTCATAGAAGCATCTCTCTCATGTGCTCTTCACAACCTCTGCAGCAAAAACCTTGAATGGCACCAAAATTCTCTCCCCCAGTGTGTGTTTACCCCCTTAGCTTCTCCTCCGCACCCCTATTTCATACAATCTCGGAGGCCTGTAGGTCCAGCCCTATAGAGGGGGAACTGGAGTTGCATACTTGACCTTGCCTTAGCCATCTTAGCCGTGAAGCAATTTCCCTAGGGCTCTCCGTCTTATCCTGGTATTGCGAGCAGCTTCAGTTCGGGAAGTAGAGCTGCAGTTTGCCAAGTTTGTTGCCGTAACAGGCTAATTGTGGAAGATCCTTACACAGACTCCGCCCCCATTACACTGTTACCGGTGGATCATCTAGTGAGTATTGAGTTAAGATTCACTATCGGTACGTGTCGTTGTTGATGGGCATCGAGTGTATCTAACAGAAACATTGCTGGATGCATTTTGCGTATCTAGTATTTGCCAGTTTGTCACGCTGATTTGGTTGCACGCGTGCAACCCTTTACACTGCTCTATCGCTACCACTAGCTGCACCCTATCTGTTCTATTCACTATCCAAGCAGGATAGCACGACGGTCTGCATTTGGAGAGCCGATAGACAGTTCGGGGAGCGGAAAGAATTTTGCTACTCTTGTGCTGGCGTTACTGCGAGCATCCCCCATGTACCAACAATTAGACTTTCAGCTCAAAGGGCATGCCTCCATGACTTGGGGAAAACTATGTTGGACAACTATCCGATTCCTTGACTTGGCCTCCATGGGGAACGTAAGACCAACAGACGAAGCAGCACCGTATAGCAGGTGCCCTGAGTGGCATCCTTGAGTAGAAGCTCAGAAAATTAAAGGCGTTGTACCGACATCCGTGTGAGCAGCGCCCTAGCTATACTGAGGCAAGGAAACTATTAGACTGCCGCTAAGTAGATCATGTGATGCACCCCCAAAACCTACACAAAAGTTCATGAAGTCACTGCAACTCTCCTACTCGAGGGAAAAAGAACTCTGCCGTCACTCCATAGGGCTCCATCCTTGGTTGATTTTTCCTGATTAAAGCTCATTTAGCAGGTTAGCTAGATAAAGAGTAATTTGTGACCTAGGTATAGAAGGCTGATGCCGCTTCAAGGACACAATCCGCTGCATTTCCACTGCCCCTGTACTCGCAGCACCCCACTGCGAACACCATTCCTGAATACTAATCCTACTGACGTGCGAAAAAGGCTTTTTTTCTCCAAACACGCTATAGGCACTTCAATGCACAAAATTGTTACTTGCTATCCTTTGCATTCCATCAGAAACGACCAGCGGTACACTGTGGGGACAAACGCTATTTGGTATGGTGTGGCCTTAAACATGCCGGCACTATGAGTATGGAGGCAATTTACTGTGCAGGCGGACGAATAGTCTCCACTTGTGTAGAATTTAAAAATTGGATGGCTCTAGAGTTTTTCTTTGGCTTGGACGCCTTTATAGTTTAGCTTCGCAGCTACGTGTATTGCGGACATCAACATCGTGGTGACGGACGCGCTCACGTCACCCTCCAAAGCTTCACGCTTGTGCAGCGCAACCACCCTTGCCTACTGACAGTTTACTGGTTTTATTGAAATTGCAGGAGTCATACGCTTTTGGCAGCCATGCATTCGCTACTATTGTCAAAAGTGAGAACGCCAAAGGGAGGAAGCGCTCTCACGTGGACCATGGTGTGCTGTCGTCCAAAACAAATAGCGATGACACGTAACTTGTAGATTCCGGCTAAGTTCCGCACTGCCATCGTGAGCGAGGCGCACGATCATGTTGTTTCGGGTTACGGTGAAATTCACTCAACAGTAGTATAGCTTGTATGGTCCTTCTCGTGTCATGGAATGCTTCTCGCGAAAGATTTTGATATACCTATCATCGCCTTTACTGCCCTATATTTTGGGAGTTGAAATAAAACTGTTGCCAGCAACCGAAGAGCCACAATGTTTATCTACTGATGAGAATTCGGGACTCAGAAGGTCTTATGCTGGTTTGTTCGCTGATAGCTTTGTATACATTAAGAACTTCGCAATAAGGGCACGTTAGAGAATTTTTTGCGTCACCAAATTTGGCACAGTTGAGGCGCGGTTCCCCTACAACACCGAGATGAATCGTTTATACTTCCTGGGCTAACCCCTGGTATTCGAACATTCAGCATCAATGCTCTAGTAGATCTAGGAAGTGTTACGCATGATCTGTTCTGGAGCTTGGACAACAGTGCAGCAAATAGAGTATACTAATATACACATTAGGCAGGCAAGGCTATTTATCGAGCGTTCTCGCCAAAGAGCAACCTTGTTCCCTGCCCCTGCTCCTCAGGGCTTGGATATGAGGGGATAAGGACGGAGAGAATACGCGCTGCTGCACACCTGAGCACGTCATGCATTCACGCCTAGTCACGCATAGGATTTAGCACACGCGCCCACGGCATTGTGTCTCGCCATGTTGAACTGTCACTATTCTGCAATAGCTAAGATGTGCGAACTGAAAAATCAGTCAGGCGTTCTTTCCGAATCCTAATTAAGAATCACCAGTGCATTGGAAAGTGTCAAAGTATATTCGAGCTCGGTCTGATTCGGGACTATTCGCGCTTGCTGAGCCAAGCAGAGTATGGTATGTAGACTGTCAGGAGAAACACACTGGCGAGGTGGGGAGGATACCGCGGCTGCGTCCACTGAATCCTATGTAGCCCCTCGTTGGCAGTATGCAGGTAGAGAGAGTCAAGCGCTGTATGTGCTTCTTGCGCGAGATGCCATCCTTTAATCCACTGGTTTATTCTCGAATTGTTCGAAGAGGGCTTGGACAAATCCTGTTGCATTCGGGGAACCTTGGAATAAGTTTAAGGGGAAAGTTAATGGATGCACGAGGCCTGGAGCCATGAATTAATGGCAGACGATGGGAAAAGAGGGAGAAAACGTGGTTCATTCGTCCCTCCTATTGCTTTCGCTTGGACAAGGTCTGTAACAGTGCGTTGGACACCCAAAATACAAAGGGTTCACGGCAGTTCCGATTCGGCTTCGTCTAGAGATCCGTATTCTTTGCACAAAGCCGTTCCTTTTCATGCCATAGACGCATGCATGCAACAGGCAGTCAATCTTATGAGTCAAGAAAGCCGGTTTTTGCAAGGGCTCACTGAAACTATAATTGTCTTGCCTACAATCCTACCTTACACGGCCATTCATTGTTAAAGGCTCGAATTTCAAAACTACGGTGACCCTGCTTAAGGCTGAGCAGCCATAGATCAACAATAGGGGCACCCGCCGTAGAGCAATAGTATAGGCTATAGAGACCAGTGTGGCGGAATGGAAGCTCCAAACCCTGTCCCCTGCATGGCGAGTATCCACAACTCTCTTGCGCAATAGTGACCAGTCAACAAAGTATGTCTTGCGCTGCTCTTCCCGTCGTTCGCAATCGGAGTTCTGCAATTTTACGTGAGTTCTTGATGGCGGAGCGTTTACATGGTGAGAAGGAAGTTTCGATTCGGGGAAACGGCGCGAAAGCTGTACGAGCAAAGACAGTGGTTACCAGCAACGAATGGGTGTGCGCACTGCAGGCCGGGATCTCTGGCTGCGAGCAGTGTACAAAGGGGGGAGTTCCAAGGCCTTCGCATCAGCCAGTTATTGACTAGCGAAACGGCAGAAACGATTGTTTCGAGTATGGTGGTGATGGCGCGACTGCTGCTCTGTGCGCAATATATGCATACATATATACGCCTAAATCGAAGGAAAAACAAGTTCCATTCTTCCGAGTACAGTGAAATCAGCCTTACACTTCAAAAAGGTGCTAAGCCTAGCTTAACGGATACTCTTCAGAAACAGTCTCTGTCAGCACCTGTCTGTGTGTACACAGGGCGCACTAGGATCCACCCCCCTCTCTGTAATTCTGCTGACCGGCAGCGCAACTTGCCCTCTCGTCTTTCCATGCTTATTTGCATAAAGAAACGGATAATACTGGGAGGCTGCTGCTGTCTTGCGAGTGTATCGACAGTAGCGGCAGCTGCCAATAAGCATGAGCGGACCTGCTCAAGCGCATGCACAGGGGCAGGAGGATCAGCTGCTGTTTCGAGAGCCGTCCGCCTGCATGACAGGCTTTCCCATCGCTCCTATTCCTAAGAAGGGCATTTTAGAGAGCAGTGTGAAACCTCGTTTGAGCTAGACTGCATGCAGCGTCCGCTCCCTGTAGCACAGCCATAGGAGAACCACTGGACGTAATTGTTGGGGGAAAGATCGACGGGAGGAAACAGGGCGGCAGCAGGAGAGAGTCGCCTCATTTCGTTGGGCCGAATGTGTTAGAGAGAAACTGTTTTCGCTGGGGTATGGCGTGCTTCCCTCTGACTCCTCTATTGCCTGCTACTGCTGCAGCGGAGGCGAAGTCGCCGAAGGCAGCAGTAGCAGCAGCAGCAGCAGCAGGCAGCGCAGCGTTTTGCAGTGCAGCCTCTACTCAAGGGGAGGCATTGCTGCGACAGCAGTAACAGGCTGCTTCCTTCTCAGGCACTTGGAAGAAGGGTCCGCTGTTAGCAGGATCGGGGAGCCTACAGCACGCAGCTGTATCCGCTGCACGGGTAGTACAGCACTCCTTCCTGTGCAGCTGACATGGCGTCTGCAATGCAGCAGCAGCTGCTGTTGCACCTGTTGCTCCCTCCGTTGCTGTCGGTTGTTGCAGTGCTGCTGGCTGGCTTGCTGCTGCCCCCCCTCCTCTCTTTTCTGCTCCCGCGTCTGCTTCGCCGCATTCGCGTCAAGACTTTCTGCGGAACAGACAGCCTTAGCAGTGCATGCAGCGGCGGGAGCGAGCAGACGCAGCAGCCACTCGGTGCACCAGAGAGAGCAGCTGGACAGGAGGCTTCGCATGCGGGGGAGTATGCGTCACCAGCATGCAAGACAGAAGCGGCGGAGGCTTCCCTTTCGAACGCTGGCGAGAAGAGAGCCTGCACGCGAGGCCTCTTCCTGACCTGCGTGTCTCTCATGCAGAGTGGCTTTTTGAGCGTCAGAAATGTTGTCTTTCTGCTCGAGGAAGAGGAGATTCATGCATGCACAGCGTGCAGCCGTAGTAGACGCAGCACGGCGTTGTGGCAAATCTGCAGCAGGACTGTGCGACGATGCCCAAACTGCACGATTCGCAAGTGCAGCGAAACTCGCATCGCGGTGTCGAGCTTGAAACTCTCTCTGTGGCAGGCAAGCCAGCATGAGGCAAAATGCAGCAGCAGAGGCAGTCAAAATGCCAGCAGCAGCTGCAGCAGTAGCGGCAGCAGAGCGAACAGAGACATGCAGCGCGCGAGCGATGCATGCGAAGGCGAACTCGGCTTAAAATGCCGCGACGGAGGAGGAGACACCAGCAGCAGCAGCAGCATGCGGCGAAAATTGCAGGATGTGCTCTCCCCCTTCTCCTTCGTCTTTGGCTGCTTGTTGTTGGTGCAGCAAGCGTTGCAGCAAAGCCGCAGCGGCAGCAAAAATCCGCTCAGCCACAGAGTTGTTCTCAGCGCAGGGAGTATTTCCGCGACGTGTCAGCTTTTCTTGTCGAATGCTGACAGAGACGGCGAAACACGAGGCACAGCTGGAGAGGCCTTCCAGCAGCAAAATGACTGCACAGAAGGCGAGGCGGCATCTTTGGCTGCGTCTCCTCCCAGCTTGCTGCAGTTCGTGTTGCGTCTTTGCATGCTGCATGTCTTGGCAAGAACCTGCGCCTTTCGAGCTAGCTGCATCGAAGGTCTTGTGCTCCTGTGGCTAGCTCCCGCTTCTCAGCAGCGACAGCGGCAGGAGGAGATCGAAGCGGCAAGCGAGCAGCAGCTGGAAGACGACGAACAGAGGAGGGACTGCATGAGCCTGGCAGCACTTCTTAGAGTGAGAGATCTGCAGATGCTGCCTTCTGCAGCGTTTGCCTCTTTGCAGCTGCATGCCACTGCGAAGAAGGGGGTATCGTGTCATCTCTTCCCGGATGCTGCTAGCTGTCTAGCGGTGTTGCCTTCGGATCTCTTCACGGCTGCTGTTGCCGCAGCACAAGGCACTGCAGCGCTTTTAAAGGGGGCTAAAGTGAGCGGCAGAGATTGCCGACAGACAAGCGCCTTCGAAGCGCCAGAAACAGGGAAAAAAATCCATCCTAGACTGCCGTCAAGACGTCCTCTCGCCATTCGAAAAGCCTGCTGCGAGGAGGCTGACGAGGAGAACAGCCCTACACGGAGAGACACGACAGCAGCCACCAGCTGCAAAGGATCTGCCGCTTCAGATCTGCAGCATGCAGCCTCCTACAGCAGCAGGAGCAGCTGCAGAGACAGCAGATGTCTGTCTCCCGTGGAGCGATGGTGGTGGCTGGGGACCGTCCAGGGAGAAAATTCCGATATGACTGTCAACGGCAGTACGTACCTCTCTCACCTGATGTGTTCGTACACCCTGGAGGCCTTTAACGCTGCAACTTTGCGCGCAGCCACCGCAGATCCTGCTGTTGCTGCGGCTGAAGCAGTAGCAACAGCAGCAGAAGCAGGAGAAGCAGCAGCAGCAGCAGGAGCACCAACAACAGCAGCAGAGGAGAGAAAGTGGTTGCTTCCAGTGCATGCAGTCAGGGAGTTGTTGGGTAAGTTGCAGCTGCCTCGCGAGCTTCCTGCGGCTGCACTGCTGCTTCCGCCGGTGCTTCACACGGAAGAAGAAATAGGGGTAACGGTGCTTTTAGATTCTGGTCTAAGCAGCAGCAGCAGCAGCAGCAGCAGCAGCAGCACGTGCAGGACTCGTGCAGTGTACATACACTCCAGCGGGACCGTGGCAGTCAACATCCTCATGAACCTCGTTGCAAGAGCAGTAGACACGTACTGGCGCTTCAGGGATTGCAGAAAAAGCAGCAGCAGCAGCCCAACCGACATCATACAGAGCAGCAGCAGCACCAGCAGCAACAAGAGTTGCAGTGACAGCAGCAGGAAGCCTCCTGGCGATCGCTCTGAGCCAGGAGCCCAGCCTCCATCAGACACCGCTCAGCAAGCTGCAGAAGATGCACGAGACGGCCACGATCATGGCAGTCGCGACACTATTGCCACCAACAACGGCAGCTCGACACAGCTAGAATCAATGCCACTGTTCATCTCAGTGCCGCACCTGCTGCTGCAGGTGCTTGAACGCAGCAGCAGCAGCGCCTTGCTCGTGCACTCTGACGGACTCTTGCTGCAGCTAGAGACGCTGACGCGCAAGGCGAAGCAGCAGATGGCTGCTGCCACCTTAGACACCCAGCAGCAGCTGCAGCAGCTGCAGCAGCTGCAGCAGCATCTTGCTAGGGTGCAGCAGCGCGATCGCATGCCTCCGCTTTCTTCTGTAAGCAGCACGGGAGTCCGCTGCATGCGTGGAAGCTGCCTCCGCAGCAGCAGCAGTTCCGACAAGAATAAGAGCAGCAACGCACCTACCACCAAGCTGATCCGCTTCGCCCTCTCCACAGGCATCTGCAGACTCTCCACTGCCCGCGTGGTTTGCTCATCCAAAGACGCTTCCAGTCCTGCGAAGGCAGATGTTCAGCGCAGGAAGGCTGCTGCTGCTGCGGCGGTGGAAGCTGCAGCCTTCCTCGCCGTCTTTTCAGCCAACGCAGACTCGAAAAAAGGCATTGCGCAGCAACGCCAAGACGCAAAAAAAGGCGGCTCTGAAGGCTCCTCGTCTGTTACAGGGGCAGTATCAGCTTCTACAGCTCGAGAGGCCAATAGCGCAACTTACACAGAAGCAGACACAAAAAATACCGCAACTTACACAGAAGCAGAAGCACAAAAGACTCCGGAGAGTACGCCTTTTCGAGGACCTGACGCCGTCGTGGAGGCAGTGTCTTTTTTCATCGGCTGCAGCGAAGTGTTGATGCACTTGAAGGAGGCTTGTAGCACCAGCAACTCGGAGGCTACCGAGAAAGTGGGGAAAGGCGGCTTGGAGAGGCTGACAGTTCCCAGCGCCTCCGCTTTGCTTGGTTGGTGTGGTCTTCTGCTGCTGAGCTGCAGCAGCCGCAGCGTCGAAGTTCAACCCATGGGGGAAGCTGCACGGATCGGGGTGTATACTCAAGTCCAGCGGCGTCCGGTGTATCGACAGCACATTCGCATTGTGGTTCCTGGTGGCTGGCTGCACTGGAGGGAAAACGGCCTGCTGTATTGGGTGCTGCTGTTGCTACACCTCCGCGCGGTGTACAAAAAATGCAAGCAGCGTGGAAAAATTGAAGAACCTTCCGGGAAGGATCCAGCAGTTGACGCTCCTGCTGCTGCCAATAACTGCAGCAAGAGCTGCAGCAATAACTGCAGCAAAAGCTGCAGCAGTAACTGCAGCAAAAGCTGCAGCAGTAACTGCAACAGAAGCTGCAGCAGTAACTGCAACAAAAGCTGCAGCAATAACTGCAGCACCCAGAATGTAAAGCAAGACACGGAGTCGTTCGCACAGAGTGCTCCTGCTGCCGAGATGAGAGGCGATGCACCTGCCACAGCAGCAGAAGAAAACTCGTCAGCAGAAGCCCCTTTTTCAGCATGGCAAGAAGAAAGCGACCTTTCCTTTCTTCCAGAGAGCAGTTCTTTCTTTCCTGGGTTTGACTCTTCATTAGGCATCCGTAGTTTTGCCGCAGCTGTTAAAAGCTTGGATATTTTTGAGGGCCTTACTCCCGACTGTATCCATGTCGTTATCCGCAACTTTGCTGTTTACTCGCCAGCTGCTTCGGTCCAGCCGCAGCAACAGCACCCCGAGCAGCAGCAGCAGCAGCAGCAACGGCAGCAACAAGCGATGTTGCGCTTGCTTATCCCGACATTGCATGTTCATTCCTCATCCCTTACTGGAGGGGCTGTTGTTGCAGCCGTTCCTCTGCATGTACAGTGCATGTTCCTGACTAGCAGCAGCAGCAGCAGTGCAAGGGGCAGCCGGAGCAGCAACAGCTTTTGTGGTAGCAGCACCAACGGAAGGCGAACACAATCATTAGACGTGTGTCGTTCGCTCGTAGCCTTTCGAACCCTCTTCCTCAAGACAGAGTCGTCTCACCTACACGACCATGAAGACGGGAAAAATCAGCAGCAGCCACAGCAGCAGCAGCGGGAGTTCAAGATGCATGCATGCAAAGACATAGGCGCAGCCTTTGTTTCTGACTTATGCATATGGCTGCCTCACAGCGGACGATATGTTCAGGTGTCTATACAGCGAGCCACCGGCTTCGCCTTGCAGCAAGAACTCCTCTTGCCCCTCTTCGCTCTCGTGGAAGCTATACAGAGAGACTTACTGCAGCCTTCGCTCACTGCGCTCAAACTGGTATGTCATGCGTCTGCTGCACCGGATAGATAGGTGCTATAGTACCCGCTGCTGCTGCTGATTGCCTGGCTGCTGCTGCTGATGATGATGATGATCGCCTGGCTGCTGCTGCTGATGATGATGATGATTGCCTGGCTGCTGCTGCTGATGATGATTGCCTGGCTGCTGCTACTGCTGATGATGATGATGATTGCCTGGCTGCTGCTGATGATGATGATGCTGATTGCCTGGCTGCTGCTGATGATGATGATTGCCTGGCTGCTGCTGATGATGATGATTGCCTGGTTGCTGCTGCTGCTGCTGATTGCCTGGCTGCTGCTGATGATGGTGATGATTGCCTGGCTGCTGCTGCTGCTGTTGCAGGTTGCCTGGCTGCTGCTGCTGATGATGGTTGCCTGGCTGCTGCTGATTGCCTGGCTGCTGCTGATGATGATGATGATTGCCTGGCTGCTGCTGTTGCAGGTTGCCTGGCTGCTGCTGCTGCTGCTGATTGCCTGGCTGCTGCTGATGATGATGATTGCCTGGCTGCTGCTGTTGCAGGTTGCCTGGCTGCTGCTGCTGCTGCTGATTGCCTGGCTGCTGCTGCTATTGCAGGTTGCCTGGCTGCTGCTGATGATGATGATGCTGATTGCCTGGCTGCTGCTGCTGCTGATGATGATGATGATTGCCTGGCTGCTGCTGATGATGATGATGATTGCCTGGCTGCTGCTGATGATGATGATGATTGCCTGGCTGCTGCTGCTGTTGTTGTTGTTGCCTGGCTGCTGCTGCTGCTGCTATTGCAGGTTGCCTGGCTGCTGCTGCTGCTGCTGATTGCCTGGCTGCTGCTGATGATGATGATGATTGCCTGGCTGCTGCTGTTGCAGGTTGCCTGGCTGCTGCTGCTGCTGCTGATTGCCTGGCTGCTGCTGCTGCTGATGATGATGATGATGATTGCCTGGCTGCTGCTGCTGATGATGATGATTGCCTGGCTGCTGCTGCTGCTGCTGTTGCTGCATGCAAGCTCTGCTGTGGCATGCACTGTGGGGCTTCAGCTTGTTGGACTTTGCCTTTCTACAATTGTTGGAGGCTTTGCTGCCCGCATGATGTTAAATAAATGCCGATCTCTTACCTCCGCAGTTCGGCTTTTCGCCGGCTCGCTGGCTGAAGCAGCTGCAGCAGCAGTAGTTGGTGCTGTTGTAGTTGTTACCGTTGCTGAGTGTCGCGTAGGAGCAGCAACAACGAAAGCTACAACTACAAATACGGCAGCAGCAACAACTACAACTACCGCAGCAGGTGCAAGACAACTCTCTGTGTGTGCGTCTCACTCCCTCTCTGTCTGCGCGCGTCTCTTGCATGCTGCAGGACGAACGGTCACCAAGCAACCCAGATCCAGTGCTGCGTATTCGCGTCGGCAGCGTCTCAGCGCGAGTCTCCCCCCACTTTCTTGCAGAATCGAAAGGGGGTCTTACAGTCAACATTTATCCGGTAGCCTTGAAGCCAACGCCAGCACGGCTGCACCTCTTAGCGCAACAAGAGCTGCACCGCAGTCAGCAGGTGCAGCAGCCGTATGCGCAGTATCTTTCAGGAGAGCATGCTGTCGCAGAGCGCCAGCATCGGCAGACGCAGCAAGAGCTGCAGGATCAGACTGAAGCTGAGCCGCGGCTGAAGAAGACGCAGGTGCTGCGGGGGCAGCACCAACCCCCCCCTTCCGACGCAGTTCGACGAGAGGGAGACAACACGCCTCTGCCTCACATAGATGTGCTTTTAGGCTCCTCTCAAGTGCGCTTCCTCCTCGCTGCGCAGCAGGGGGAGAAGCCTTCACCTGAGGAGAAGCGCCAACCCCTCCAACGGCGGAGACGAAGCGGCGGAAAGCTGCAACAACTCGCGGCAGGTGTCGTGAAAGCGATGCCGCCCCTCTTCAGCGGCGAGAAAATCCGGGTGTCTGTACACCGCAGGCCGCTGGCGCTGGAACCTCCAGACGCGCGGAATGCGGTGTATCTGCAGCCGCCACAGCAGTGGATCTGCGTGTTTGTGGAAGGTGTGCGAGCTGTATACACGCAGTGCCTACGTGGCGAATTTCTTGCAGACGCGATTGCAGCCGCAGCTCATGGTGTGGGACCCCTCGTTCGGCAAATCGCCAATTCTACAGTCACGTATCATCAGCAGCTGCTGCAGCACAAAACGGCGTCTCTTGCTTCTGGCCGGCTTGCTCCCTGCAGCTGCTGCGAGCCTCAACGCATCCTTTCTCCTGCAGCAGCAGCAGCAGCTGCTGCTGCTAGAGACGGCCATGGCACTCCTGTGGATGCAGTACCAGTGTATCTGTGTTTTTCGCGGGTGTACGCTGCGTGTCTGTGGCGGAGAGGAGCGACAGCAGCAGCTGCAGCAGCAGCTGCAGGTGCTGCCGCGCGCAAGAACAAGAAGAAGAAAGCACTTGAACCTCTCCTGGAATTTCCGGTGGAAGCCTCTTCGGCAGAGAGAGATGACTGCAGTTGCAGCAGCGACTGCAATTGCAGCAAAGGGGGTCGTTCGGGTGGTTACAAGGCGCTCAGCACGCAAGAAGGCTTGGAGGAGACAAGGGAGGCAGGTGCTCCAACGGCTTCGGAAGGCAGCAGCATATGCAGCGGCAGCAGCATAAGCAGCAGCAATGACTGGTGTTGCAAGCGCAGCGAAGAGGCTTGGCACGACTGGGGTGCACAGCAAGGGCGACAGGCGCTGCTGGAGTGTACTGCTGCAAGCTTGCGCGAATCTAGCAGCAGCTGCATGCTCGACAGTCTCAGCTGCATTCGCAGTACCCTGGCGTCTAGACACAGCGGCCTATCAATAGGGGGCAAGCAGCAAGAGGGGGAGGAGGAGATGCAAGAGCAGCAGCAGCAGGAGGAGAAGCAGCAGCAGGAGATGCAAGAGCAGCAGCAGCGGGAGGAGAAGCAGCAGCAGGAGATGCAAGAGCAGCAGCAGCGGGAGGAGAAGCAGCAGCAGGAGATGCAAGAGCAGCAGCAGCGGGAGGAGAAGCAGCAGCAGGAGATGCAAGAGCAGCAGCAGCAGGAGATGCAAGAGCAGCAGCAGCAGGAGGAGCAGCAGCAGCAGGAGATGCAAGAGCAGCAGCAGCAGGAGGAGGAGCAGCAGCAGGAGATGCAAAAGCAGCATCAGAAGCAAGAGCATCAGGAGGATGATGACGACGAGGAAGTCGGCTTGTTGGAAGCCTCGCTCTGTCCCTTTGCGGATAAGGAATTTCGTGTAGCTACTGCGTCAGCGGCGAAGCAGCTGCCTGTGCAGCAGGTGCTGCTGTGGAAACTGCAGCAGCAACCAGCTACAGTGGATATGTCTTCATGGCGAGCTGTAGGGAGCTGTAGCTTCCGGCCTTCACCTTCGCAGCAGCAGCCAACGCAGCAGCAGCAATCGCAGCAGCGGAGCAGCACCACCCGCAGCAGCAGCAGCAGCCAGTGCAGCAGCGGCGGACGGGGGTGTGCGTACACTCCAGTTGTAGCTGCTCGGCTCGAGACACTTGCCGTGTGCGTAGATGACTTCAGACGTGCAGCCCTAGTTGCAGCAGCAAGTGAGGCTGCAGTTCAAATGCCTCCCGCTCCCGCATGCGCTGCTACGCGCACTTTGCAGCTGCGCATGCAGCATCTTGAGCTGCTGCTTTTCGATTTCCAGAAGCAGCAGGGGCAGCAGCATGCGCAGGAGCAGCAGCTGCAGCAGCAGGAGGACAGACGTCTGCTGCGGCAGCATTTGGTGCGGCTGCGGAGAAGCTACCTCACGCTTGCTAGGCCGCTAGGATGCTCTGGCACTGAAGCATCTCAACGGGAGCAGCATCTGCCTGTGCTGCTGCTTTCTTCCGAGCAGGTGGATGTACACTGCATTTCTTGTGAGCTGGCGGCAGCAGCAGCAGGCGGGCGGACGCCTTCGAGCAGCAGCGGCAACAATGGCGCTACCGTCAGCGAGGCAACAAAGCGCATGCTTCTGCTTCAGCCTAAAAACCTCACCATCCGCTTTATGTGTAGTGTGGCTGATGCTGCTGCTACGGCTGTCGCTGCTGCCTCTGCGTGGGATCAAGAAGTTTTTGATAGGTCTGCGCGAGAGGCCTTTGCGGCTGCGGCTACTGTTGTTGCTGCGGAGCATGCCGCTTGCACGAGCGAAGGGAGCAGCAGTAGCAGCAGCAGTAGCAGTAGCAGCAGCAGTACCAGCAGCAGTACCAGTAGCAGCAGCAGCAGCAGCAGCAGCAGCAGCAGCTTATGTGGCTGCGGCAGCAGTACGTACAGCAGCATGGGAAGCGCTAACAATGTTGCACCGTGTGACAGGGACCTGCAGCAGCAGCAGCAAACTCAGCAGCAGCAAAGTCAGCAGCAGCAAACTCAGCAGCAGCAGCCGTACAAGCTGCAGCAGCACATCGAAGTGCGTGTGCTTAGCGGTCTGCGTATTGAGTTTTCTAGGAGTAACCTCGTGCTGCTGCGGCTGCTCCTGCCAGCTCTCTACCTCCGTACGAGTCTGCGATATGAGGCAGCAGCAGCAGCAGCAGCAGCGGGGGCTGCTGTTGCGGGGGAAGACGGTGGTGGCGAGCGGCTAGCTTCACCTACGCATGCTGCTGCTGCTGCTGCTGCTGCTGCTGCTGCTGCTGCTTGTACAGCGCCTGCGGAAAAGAAGAGGGGCTGCAACAGCACTGTGCTGCCGCAGTTTCTGTCTCTCGACTGCATGCTGCAGCTGCAGGAGGGTATTCGTTCTACCGTCTTCAGTTCCTCAGCAGAGGATGCAATTCTGGATAGTGCTGAGGAGCAGCCGCTGCTGCAGCTGGCTCGGGGGTGTGCAAGACTGTCTCTCGTGTGCAAGAAGGAGCAGGAGAGGCAGCAGTCGCAGCAGCAGATGAAGACGGATTTTCAGTTGTACCTCAGAGGCATCCGGGGAGACGTTCCCCCCGAGGAGCAGCAGATGAACTCTGAGAATCACGACAAACGCAATTTTTCGCCAGCGTCGAGACACGAGAATAAGCCGCAACACCAGCAGCTGACCTTAAACATTACCCCCGCGCATGCGCTGCTCGTGATGCAGCTTCTTCTTGGCAGGAGAGGCAAGACTTCGCTCGCTGCTGCTGCCTCCGCTTCAGTGGCTTCCTCACCTCCCCAGCAGCAGGAGAAGCAGCCAGCGCGAGTGCACGATCCTCAGCAAGCGGGCTGGTTCGTGAGGATGTACAGGGAGCTGCGTGGACAGGCAGACATTGCCGTTCGGCTGAAAGTCTCGGCAAGAGACTTGCATGCGAAATGCGATCTTGCGCGGTGCAGTGTCTCTGCAGCAGAGCTGCACGAGATGCTGACGCTGCCGAGGCGGCTTGCCGAGAGCCGTCAGACGGAGGATGGCAAGCGGGGGGGGGGGGCGCAGAGGCTGCCTTTTCGCAAGAATGATAATAGTGATCCCCTCAAGAAGGCAGAAGACACCACGGAACGTTCAGACTCGGCGCCCTCGAGGGAGGCAGTGAGACAAGGGGAAACTTCCGCTTTCCGCGAGGCAGTGCTGGAAAGCAGACGAGGAGACGAATTTTTGCTTGGAAAGTCTCCACGGCAGAATTCTCAGCATCATCGAACGGGGGGTGTCTGCCCTGTTAAACTGTGGCGGAAAGGTATTGCTAGCCTCCGCAGCAAAAGCGCCTCAGATTGGGGGGGAAACGCTGACGGCAGCAGCAGCAGGAGCAGCAGCAGCAGGAGCAGCAGCAAGAGCAGCAAGAGCAGCAGGAGCAGCAGCAGGAGCAGCAGCAGCGGCAGCGAGGAGAGCGACGTCAAGGTGTGTGCAGCAGGAGGCAACGACTCTGATCTCCTGCCAGCGCCGGAGCAGCAGCAGCGGCTCAAACAGCAGCAGCGGCTCAAACAGCAGCAGCGGCTAGCGCACCGCTTGCTGAAAAAAGGCTCTGCTGCTGCAGATGACGCGGTGTCTCTCCAGCTGCAGCAGCAGCATGGCCTGTGGTTTGAAGGCTTGCAGACTTGGTCGGGGGAAGGAGAGAAGAGTGGCTTGCTGCAGCAGGATTTGTGCAGCAGCAAGCCACTCTTCTCTCCTTCCGCTGACGAAGCGTTTTCTGACGCCTCAGAAGGCGCTGCAAGAGGGGAACGTGCAGCAGCAGCAGCAGCAGCAGCAGCACGAGCGATGACAGCTCCATCTCCCTCGCATGACGCAAGAGGCGCCGCTCCAGGAGCAGCAGCAGGCGTTTGTACCCCCGCAGATGTATGGACCGACATGAAGATGCATCTTTCGAGGCAGAGCGTTGTGATTTTGCGGCATCTCCTGCTGAGTTTTGAGCCGAGCAGCGAAGGAGCGCCCAGCAGCAGACAGAAGGCTGCTGGCAGTGGACACACGCATGCGCAGCGCGAGCAGCAGCAGCAGAACTGGCAACTGCAGCAGTTTGCCGCTGCTGCTTCACGCATGTGGGGAGTGACGCTGCCTCCCTGCCTTCCACCCCCTTCACCCCTCGTGCTGCCTGTCTTGAGAATTCCAGGAATCCGTGCGGAGCTGCAGAAGCGGCCAAGGCAGCAAAACAAGAGTCATTCTCAGCAGGCTGCATGCATGCTGTTGCACTGCCCGTCTATCCTGCTGTCGCCGACGAGCCTCGCGCTGACAATGAAATGTCTAGATCTTGCAGAGGCAGCGCGCGAGCAGCTCGAGCCTTACCTGCAGCTGCTACTGCCCCCTCAAAAAGGCGAAAAAGAGCAGCCACAGCAAGAACGACATCGTGATTTGCGGCAGCAGGAGGAGGCACAGCAACAAAAACAGCAAAAACAGCAAAAGCAGGTATCCTGTGGCGTCTTTGATTTCACCTTCAAGTGTACGTACCCCCAAGTCAGCGTGCACTTCATCGAGCTCCATCGAGGGAAGCAACAACAGCTGCTTCAGGAGGTTGCGATGCAGATTCACCGTATCCGCAGCACCTCTTTGGTCGGTCGCTCTGCAGGCGTGACACAAGCAGCAGCAACGGGAGACGGTGACGCAAAAGCTGGAGTAGAATGCTCCATTTCTTCTTCCATGGCTGTCGATTGCAACCCGCTGCTGCAGCAGCATGCGCGACTGGCGGACTCTATGTGGACAGACAATGAGCGGCTAGCTGTTGCTGCTGCTGCTGCTGCTGCTGCTGCTGCTGCTGCTGCTGCTGCTGCTGCTGCTTCTGCTGCTTCTGGCGCAACAGCAGCAGGAGCAGCAGTGGAAATGCAGTTATCAGGAGAAGACGCCTCAGGCTTGAGTGGACAGCACCAGTGCGACGAGCAAGCGCGTGCCACTGCTACTTCTTCTTCTTCCGCGTGGACTGCAGCAGCAAGCGGAGCACCCCCGAGAGCTACTCCTCAGCAACACCCTTCAGACAGTCGCACCGACTCCCATGCAGGCTACAAGAAGTGGGGCGAAGAAGCAGTCTCCAGCACGAGCCGCTGCAAAAGCGATCCGCAGGCTCCCCGGAGGCTGCAGCAGCGCGGAGGCTGCAGCACTCCCTGGAGTGTCTGTACACCGGACTGGGGAAGCGAGGAAGTAGTGGCAGCTGCAGAAGTACTTCCATCTCTCCTAGCGCTGCCGCTCCCCGAGCACGAAC
Source organism: Cyclospora cayetanensis (assembly GCF_002999335.1). Lineage (NCBI taxonomy): Eukaryota > Apicomplexa > Conoidasida > Eucoccidiorida > Eimeriidae > Cyclospora > Cyclospora cayetanensis. The sequence goes on along the minus strand of NW_020312239.1, from coordinate 5,268 downwards.
CTGCCTTTTGTGCGCCGATAGAACTGCTGCAGCACACCTACAGCAGCCGAAGCAGCAGCGAGTTGCGCGCTGCCCTCTCGGGTGTACAGACAGCTCAGTTGGTCCTCTCCACTCCGCACGCCGTTGCGAAAGCGCGTCTGGAGGCTGCTGCGGAAACAATCGCGACGGCGACTGCCTCCCATAGCCTCTGCGAGCGACACCACGTGCTGCTCGTAGACGTCATATGTCGCCTTGGACCGGTGTGCGGATCTGTAGGATCGCTTCATGTGGCAGGCTTGTTGTGGCATCTGCCGCTTGCTGCTCCCTCAAGTGCTTCATTTCAGAGGAACGTTCAGCGGGGTAGCAGCAACAAGGGGCCTTTCCGCTTCGTGATGCATGAGCAACTCGCATCCGTCAATCTTACGAGCAGCGACAGCGAGTCGGTGCGATCATCTCCCTTAGCAACAACACCACCACATGATGAGGATGTCGAGACACCTCGAGAGACGGCACGTCGCAGTGTATGCAGCTGCAGCAGCAGCAGCAGCAGCAGCAGCCGAGGGTCCGGTCTGCTGCTGCCCTCCGGCGGCATCCCCACAAGCGAGAAACAGCAGCAACAACAGCAGCAGCGAGAACAGCAGCAACAACAGCAACAGCAACAACAACAGCAACAACAGCAACAACAGCAACAACAACAACAACAGCAGCAACAGCAACAACAGCAACAACATGAAGGAGTGTGGGGTGGGAACAGCAGTTGTGGGATCGCTGCTGTCGCGACAGCAGCGATCCCACAACTGCTGAAGCCTGTGCTTTGTTTGACAGAAACGTCGTGTCTCCTTGAGATGTCGCTGCCTCAGTTGGACTGCAGCAGTCGGCTTTTCTGCGGCAAGTGTCTCTTTGCCGTGAACGCGGAGAGCTTCGCCATGCTTCAGGAGCTGCTGCACCGCATGCTGCTGGCGTGCAGCATCAGCAGGAGGCAATCGGGGGAAGCAGTTGCAGCGGGGAATTTCGGAGGGGGGCAGGGAGGAAAGTCGCATCAGCACGCAGGCTGTGGCGTAGAGAGGGAGTCTAGCTCGATCTCGATTCAGGAAAAGTCGATGGATACACCCCCCGTTCCCCCCTTGAAAGCCGGAAGAACAACTGCCTTGCCGTTCGGCTCCTTGGAAAGCAGCAGCTCTCAAGTCTTTCCCCAACAGTTTTGCCAGCAGCAGCAAAGTGTGCCGCTAATGCAACAACGACGAGTTCGACCCTCTGCTGCACGAAAGCTTTTGCATGCGTTTCTGGCAGAGGAGGCTTCCGAGGGAGGAGGCCTAGCCCAGCTAGCCGGAGACACTGCAGCTGCTGCTTCTCGAATTCGACTCAAGCAGCCGCAGCAGAACGAGGCAGCAGATGCTGCTACCACTGAGAAAATGCAGCAGCAGCAAGAGCAGCAGGCCCTGCAAAAGCAGCAACGTCGCCAGATTTCCGTCAGTCTCCTGCTTGAAGAAGTACGTGTTTTTCGCAAGCCTCCCCAACCCCCAAAAGAGACACTCCAGAGTTTCCGGGGAAGAGTTCGGCACTTCAGACAAAACGCCTTGCACATAAAATGCTAGACATACCTCTTAGACACACCCATACATACACATACACGCATTTGTGCACACACATACATGCACACAGACACATACACACAGACACATCCTCGTTGACACGCACATACACACATACATACATACATACATACATACATACATGCACATACACATACATACATACATACATACACATACATACACATACATACACATACACGTACATACATACATACACACATACATGCACATATACATACATACATACATACATACATACACATATATACACATACATACATACACATACATGCATACATACACACACACATTCTCGCAGACCCACACACATACACACATACATACATACACATACATCCTCGCAGATACACACACACACATACATACATACACACATACATACACCTACACCTACACATACACATACATACATACATACATACATACATACACATACATTCTCGTAGATCCACACACATACACACACCCCCTGCAGGTGCTGCTATGAATTGCGTGATGCGCTGCAGATTTGCTGCTCGTTGCTGCACGGCTCAACGAACCTCCCGTTCTGTTGCCTCTGCTGCAGTGATGCAGCGGGCAGCCTGCAGCTGCTTCTGCAGGGTGAGAGGCACTTGCATCTCGAAGTGGATTTGGCAGACTGGCGCGTGCTCGATTTGCGCTCGAAATCGGCGGGAACATCAGCAGCAACGGGGCCGGCAGGTGAGCAGCATCAGCAGCATCAGCAGCATCAGCAGCAGCATCAGCAGCAGCATCAGCAGCAGCAGCAGCAGCAGCAGCAACAACAACAACACCGTCTAGCGCCGTGGTCTAGAAAGCTGCAGAAAAGAAGTAAAGGTGTCGTAGCCTCTGTTGCTGTCTCACGCAAGCCTGAAGCTGAATCTGCTTCCACGAGGGAGCATGTGGAGGCGCTTCTAACGCATGCCTCATCGTACTCGATCGACACAGTTGCTGGAGTTGCATCTCAGGGAGGGGGTCCAGCAAAGGCTGCCAGTCGAGTGCGCAACAAGCTGCAGCAGCTGCTCCCTGCCATGCGACAGCGTGCTGCGGCGGCAGCCGCTGCGGCGGCTGCTCTTCCCGCTGCTCGGCTGCAGCGACTAGTGTCGCATGCAGCAGCAGCAGCAGCAGCGGCACCAGTGGCGCACAAGGCTGAGGGATCCGTGCATGCGCATGGTGGGGATGCTGCCTCGAGCATCGTCGCACTCGACGGATCTGGAGGCGCATCATCCCCAGCTCCCGCGTTGCCAAGCCGACTCCCCAGCAGCGGATGGATCCCCTTTGACAGCGCATGCAGCAGCAAGCTCCTAGGCAGCAGCAGCAGCAGCAGCTTCTGCAGCTCCAGCAGCAGCAACAGCAGCAGCAGCGAGGGCAAGGGGACTGCAATCCTGGAACCTCTAGAAGTGCTGCCAGATAGGGAGCAGCGACTGCTCGGCAGCAGTAATAATAGCAGCAGCAGCAGCAGCAGCAGCAGCACGTGTAGCCTGTCTGGAGTGGTGGGAGTTGCAGCAGCAGCCTCGGAAGCAGCGACAGAAGGTGACAGCGCTTTGCTCCTGAAGCTGAGACAGCACTTCGCCGGGGATGCTGCGCCTGCTCTTGCAGCGATGGATGCCTCCGCAGCCGAGGCGAGAAGTCTCGATGCTGAAGCTGCAGCGAGGCGTCCAAGGGGAGCAAGCGACGCAGCAATGCCACTCTGGGAAGCTGCAGTTCCCCCAGCACTCGAAGTTTTTCATGCTGCCTCAGGCAAGAATACGCATGCAACAGCCACAAAACAACAAGCGCTGTGGGGCCTGCAGCGGCTGCAGGGGTGGATGCAACAGCCTCAGCATGTTGTGCAACAGCCTCAGCATGTTGTGCAACAGCCTCAGCTGTCAGAGACATCCCCCCACCGAGAGCAGACGCAGCGCTCAGAGCAGCACCACGTGGAAGTGCTGCAGCAGCAATTCAAACAAGCGACGCAGCGGGGAATCCATGAGGATCGCCACATGCAGCTTTCCAAGCCAGCCTTCACAGTATCGTATTTTTTAGGCTTAGTGCTTCCTCCTGGGCTCACAGCCTTGCGTGTAATGTCTCCTCTCTTCGAACTGCAGCAGCCTCAGCAGCGGCAGCACATAAATGAGACTTCCGTGGCAGCTGCTCCTGCGGGAGAAGAAGGATGGGGAGGCTCAGACGGCGTTGTTGATATGTGGAAACAGAAAGAAGGCCTCTCGCATCGACTCTCTGCGCATGCAGTATCGCTCCGCTGCAGCCACAGATTTGTCGTCCTCGAATGCGGAAGATTCCAGGTGCTTCTCTTCCATGTCTGCTACTCTTTTGCTGCTACTGCTACTGGTGCTACTGGTGCTACTGCTAATGCTGCTACTGGTGCTACTGGTGCTACTGCTAATGCTGCTACTGGTGCTACTGCTACTGGTGCTACTGCTAATGCTGCTACTGCTAATGCTGCTACTGCTACTGGTGCTACTGCTAATGCTGCTACTGCTAATGCTACTGGTGCTACTGCTACTGGTGCTACTGCTACTGCTACTGCTGCCACTGCTACTGGTGCTACTGCTACTGGCTCACAACTTCGCCACACATGCTCTTCCCATTAAGTTCTCACGGCGGGTTTGCGCGAAGACGACCTCTTTCTTGCTATGTTTCTGCTGCTCAGGTGTTTGATTATTTGCTGCTGCACATCGATCCTGTCAGGGTGTCAGTTACGCCGACGTTCGTCGAGTGTCTGTACACCTTTTTCTTCCCCCCAGCTTCTCCCCAGGCAGTCGATGCTGTGGCTTTGCTCGCTCCTTCGCTCAAATGGGCAGGTTCTGTCGCTCCCTCTGGAGCAGTAACCGCATTAGTACCACAAGCATCCAGTGAAAACGTCGCAACACTCAGTGGAACCTCTGGGGGGAGCGCCCCTAAAACTGCCGGTACAGCGCAGGAAGACTTAGTGCACCTTACACGTGAGCTGTGTCTTTCTTTTTTCCAGCTCTATGCAGCGTGTGTGCTCTATGTTTCCAGATGTGTCGTTAGAAACTGTCATGGCAGTGCCTGCCTGTCTGCCTACCTCCTGCTGCGTTTATCGTGTTGCTGGTTTGCTTTTCAAGGTGGCTCTAAGACATCCAACGCTTCCCTTGCCCCCCCTGCAGCTGCGCACCAGCGCTCGGTAGAAGCGGCAGCAGCAGGGGATGCTGGAAAACGATCGCTGTACAAAACGCAGCAGTTTTTGCAGCATCAGCAGCCGCAGGATCCTGGATTGGGGGTGTACTTCCGCTTCGTGCGAGTATCTCCCTTTGCAGCTGCAGTGACGTACAGAGGTAAGTTCAGACGTAGTCGCACGCTGGCTTGAAGAGTCTCTTGCTGGCTATATATCTCTCTGTTTGTTTGCATGTGTTTGCATGTGTGTGTGTGTATGTGTCTGTCTGTATGTGTGTATGTATGTATGTGTGTGTGTGTGTGTGTGTGTGTGTGTGTGTGTGTGTGTGTGTGTGTGTATGTGTCTGTGTGTGTATATATATATATATATATCTGTGTGTGTGTGTGTGTGTTTATGTGTGTGTATGTGTTTTAGTATGTGTATGTTTTGTTTTTTTTAGAGGTCTTTTTGTTTTCATCTGTCTTTTTCGCTTGTTTTTTTTGTTGTTTTGTGTTGCTTTCTTTTCGTTTGATCTACTGCTCGTTTGTACTTTCTGCTATC
>NW_020312238.1:0-33704 GCF_002999335.1 Cyclospora cayetanensis | reverse complement strand
GGTGCTACGGATGATTGTTTGTGTATTAGATGGTGTGGGCTGGTCACGATGAATAGAATGTCTGCTTGCAGGTATTTGGTGTGGTCTCGTAGAATGTTTGGTTTTAGCTGCGGGGCGGGCAAAGTGCCTGGGCTGCAAGGCGTTCTCTGAAAGTAGGCAAAGTGCTTTGCAGCTGGTGCAGGTGCCAGAAGATTTTCCATGTGAGGGCATGGTGGCAGGGGTACGTCGGCTTCGTTGTTCTTGAAATTCATGGTGAATCGGACGGCCTGCAGACGCGTCGCTTGCACGAGGCTGTGTAGGAATAAACAATAATCTTGATGTGCTAGTCATCTCAAACCGGTTACCCCATGCATTGGTAGTACATTGTGTGACATCGCTTACAAGTGGTACGAGATCAGCGTGTGAATTGCCCAGAACACTTCAACGACACATTGCACAGGATGGACGTAGGCCCAGGTGGCGCTACTACGGACTGCACGCACTTAAAACCCAACATGCAAGCTTCCTCAGGCACAAAGCCTATTTCGAAGTGTAGAAGGCGTATGCAGTGTTTGCATGTTGTGTCGAAGACAATTGCAAAGTGCCTAGACCTGTGCCAGGTGTAAGTGTGGCTGGCACTCTCGCAGGAGCTGTAGGTTTTTGCCGATATGGGGACAAGGCCATGCGTGGCACAAGAATGATTGGTAGTTTTTTGAAAGCCCGGCGGCGCGCAGCTTCCGTATGTTCACATGCAGGCACTGTATTTGGTTAATGCGTGACATGGGATTGTGGTTGTATGTGGTTTAGGAGATAGTAGTTTGCTGTGCAAGCATGCCGATACGCTAGGCGATTGCCTTGCTTAGGTCGATCGCACTTCATGCATGCAGTATTGCAGTTCAGCTGCCTTAACTGTGTGAAAGCGGGCTGCATGCAAGGCAGCCCAAGGCAGTTTCGACATGCCTGATAGAAATGAGGACCTTTGGCTCGTCTGTTGCTCGTGTGGCTTTGTGGTGACATTTTGTTGGCAATGCGTTTGTTGACGAGTGCGAGCCATTACCTCCATCTCTGTGGTGCACGTTATTGCTTGTCTGCAGAGCTCTGTTGTGATTCTTCGCTGCTGTTTGAGGGATATTCCTGCGCCGGATGTTGATTCTTCGTGGGCAGGCTCTAACTGCGTTTGAAAGGCACGGCCTACGCCCTACTGTTCGAAAGTGACAAAAATACACAAACGTATGGTGACGCGGCAGAGCGTGGTAGCTAGCAGCCTCAGATCAGCCTTATGATAACCTGACCTGCTGACCACTTGATGCCACGTCCATAAGGCGAATAGTAATTTTTGGCTATGTGCGTTGCACGCTCAGCGCACTGGTGTGAGGCTATGTGTGCACTTAAGAAGCATTTTTGGTCGGAAACACCTGAGCACCGTACACAAGCTACAATTACTTCATATTTTGATGTTTTATATGAACTGTCCTATGGACTGATGGTGCGAGCTTACTCATGCGAATGTGCTTTGGTGAGGTCCAGAAAGTGGGTTGTGCAAGGTTTTTGCTGTCGTGCTGTGCGTGCGCAGAAGCAGCCAATAAACACGTGGTATTCTTTGGTACTCCCTGAGACTTAGGCGGTGCTTCCGATTAGTCTTTCAAGCACGGAGCCAACAGGGCGCTATATTCCTTTCCGGCAGGTAAAGGCTCAGTTGTCAGGTCTTCTAGAAGCAGCTGAAGGGTGCAGTTCCTGTGAGTAGATCTGCGTTGGTGTCGTCGTCTCGCATTGCATGTGCTCACGCCAACAACATCGTTACCAGCCCTTCCATCGCTCATGTGAGTATGAGCCCAAACAGAATACTGCTGCATAAGATGTAGACTATTGCTGCTTGGTGCGTTTATGGAGCAAAGGCCACTGGTTGTCAGCGTATGGTGTTTGGATGCGCGTCTGTCCATACAAAAGGACTGCTTTTAGCACCTGCATATCGGCTAGCGTTTGCCAGCGCTTCGAAGGGGATTCGATATGGGGGCTGTCAAACATTTGCCTGATGCATGCCTCAGGAAGTGCGCACATTGCTTTAACAGGAGTGGGGTTGCAGGAGGTGACAGTTCCTGCAGGTAATGCACCTAGGCTCACGCCAACACCTAGTTCTGTGCTGCACTGGAATAGATAGCACTTTTGCTATGTGCAGCGGGACGGAGAGGAGCAGGCTGGGTACTGCACTGGAGCTGTGTTTTACTTTGATGCTTATGAATCATTAGTTGTTGTGGCAAACGGTGAGAGTACCAACGGGAGGACCGAGCGGCATCCTTGGTCATAGGAGCCTAAGCATCGTGGAGTGGCTGCAGTCCCTTGATGTTTTGTTGTGATATTTAGTGGGGCCAATGCGCTGGTGTTGCAGGCCTGCTCATGCGAATGTGCGTTGGCGAGGTCCGGCCAGTGGGTTGTGCAAGGTTTATGCGGTTGTGGCGTGGGTGCGCAGAAGCAGCAAATGTGTACTCGGCGGTGGTGGGTGGCATCATTGTCACTCAGATTTGTGTTTCCGAGTGTTGGTTGAGATGCATGCAGGCGCCGAGGAAGTGCTATGCGCTTTCTGTAGGTAGGTGCTGAGTTGGCGGGCTTTTCGGAAGCCGCTGAAGGGTGCAGTTTCGGTGCGTAAATCTGCGTTGGTGTCGTCGTCTCGCATTATAGGTGCTTATGGATACAATGTCGATGCCGTTCGCTTCATTGGCTATGTTTCTATGCCGTCCGGTGGAATTGTTCTTTACTTGCTGTGATGTGAATATTCGTTACTTGGTTTTCATTGGAAGAGTGTGAGTTTGTCAGCGTAATGTGTTTTGATGCGCATTTGCCCGTAGCAAACAAGTAGTTGTAGCCCATGCAAATGAGATAATGTTTGTCTCTACTTTAAATCGGATTCAAAAGGGGGGTTTGCCAGTTTTTACAGGCTCACGAAGTGTTGAAGTAGAAGTAGGTCTGCAAAATTTGTAGTTGCATGCCTGGGAGGGCTGTAAGCACCATACATTGCCAGTGTGGAAGGCTGGGCACACGTGCTTGTCTTTTATTTGCTGCTCCGGTAATAATGAAAAAGATGTCTTCTTGCAAACCTGTATTGCAGTTGCATTGAATGTTTTCGCTGTAGCTACAAGGTAAGACAAGTGCTTCGTCTCCAATGAAGTCAAAGAAATCCAAAGTCTGCTGCAGCTGCGGCAGCTGTCTGAGGCGTTTCTATGTGCACTGAGGCTGCCAGCAATGTTTTGGCTTAGTAGGCTTTGATGATGTAGCGGACCACCGATAGAAGAATGGCTAGCGCGAAGATGTGTAGAATGGAACATGGCATCCATTTGCTTATCCTGTGCAGATATATAGTTTCACAAAGCTCCGCTGTGTTGGTGTGCTTTTTGCGTACCGTATTCAGCTTGCACTTGGTGTGCACAGTTCAGAAGGGCCTCCCGTGGGCTAGTGTGTTGTTCATCCAGGATCCTGATGAATTTGTTTTTTCTACTGCTTCAGGTTATGAGCTAAAGCCATGCACGTGATTTGCAACGCATAAAAAGTGCTCTTGTTAAATTCTGTTGGAAATAGCTACGTCTGACCCAGTGATGTTTTTGGACAGGAGGTTTATTCTCTGTGGGCAAGCTGAGGACCCACAGCATACACTGGTCCCATGTAAAGCCCTTTAAAGGTCACAAAATTACGTACCCGCAGGGGTGGGTGTTGGTGGACGATGGATAGGAACGCTTTGGTATATTTTGAGCCAGAGGACAAGACGGCATCGTGGAGCGCGGGACGCGATATGAAATGCCGTCGGTAGCAGCCAATTGGGCATGGGTTACACCTGTGTATACCTACGCATTTGTCACCACTTGAGATTCTGTTATTGGTAACTAGCAGCCTAGAGGTGACATGGCATTTGATGCCGACCACATGGTAGCCCCTCCGCACTGTGAATTGGCAGGAACTGCCAATGTGACATCGACGATCAACGGACGCGGGTGACGATAAGCATGTACTACACCGCCATCCTTGGCCCGCAAATTCGAGCACCATGGAGCCGCTGTTGTTTTTCCATGTGTTTCTGGTATTTTAAATGCGGTGTGTGTGCTCTATCGCTTTCTAGTTCATGCGCGGCTACGTTGGTGTAATCCCGCGAGTGAGGCTACGCTTGCAACGCAGGATTTTGGTGAGTGTCTGCGGCAGCAGTTAGTATGCAGTCGTTGTTGTATGGATCCACTGCTGCCTGCGATTGTGGTTCTGAGGATTGGTGCAGAAGCGTTTCATCTGGTTCCTGTAGGATTTCCTGTTCTTCGTCGTTTTCCTGGTGCAGCGGAAGACATAAAGTGGCAGGTGTTTCGCAGTTGATAGCGGTGGTGCAGTCCCTCTGGATGTTGACAGGCGTCCGCTTATGTGTATTGAGATGCAGTTTCTTCGCATAAGTGCTGTAGTTGGGTTTTTTCCTTTCGACGCTGGGCCCTGCGCTGAATAATTGAATGTGGCCTGTAGACCTGTGGTGTGTCTGCTGAGGAAGCTTTACTTTGTGGTCTTTGTTTGGACATAGTGCCGGTTGTTTTTCAGTGTAGAAGCTCGGTGTGTGCATACTCCGCACAGTGCGCCATGGTACGCCGATGTGTATTGTTGTAGCTCTAACGTTGGTGTGATTGCAGCTTACACTTGCAACACTGAGACCTGCCGCTTAGTTAAGATGAAAGTGTGTGTGCGCCTGCACTTTGCATGACCGGGAAAGAGTGTATCCATTGAAAGCGCTTTCTCAGGAAGGTCACAGAGGCTGCGAACATCTTATTGAAACCAGCACATACGTTAGTAGGATGAAGGCATGTTTATACCGTCCAGGTGGAGTTTTACTTTGAATAAATAACATCTGATTTGTTTTGAAAACAAAACCTTTGACAACATACGTATTTAGCAATTTTGGCTCTTGTCAGGTACCGCTGCACACTACATGCATATGTATCAGAGCGGAGTATTTGCGTGCACTGCATTCTTTGTCGTGCGTTGAGGTTTCTTAGTCAGAACTACCAACTGCGTGCAAATGCCCTGTTTCGCTCATGCGAATACTCAAACACTATATAGGGATTCGAGCTCGATATCATGGTTAGCGGCACTGAAATGCAAGGCTTTCATTCATACACCTATGTGCAACAACGGTGGCGTTTCGACAAAATTCAGCAACAATGGCTTGCTCCAAACCACCACTCACTGGTTGCGGTGTAAGCGCGTGTATCTCTATTAGTGTAGGGCAGTAAAGACATCTTGATATGTGGATGGTGGAGCAGGCGGCAGAATAATTCAAAAAAATTTCGCTGGTGCTGTAAATCCATGGTGCACCACAGGTTTTCAAGTACCGCTGATTTCCTTAGTAGTTTATAATTCCCCCGCCAGTGGGGCATCTGGACCAAGTGAACTAGAGAGGGCTGAAACGATGATTATTCAGAGCACAACGGTGATGTTGACAATAGCAGGATTAGAATATTGTTTTTGTTGGTGGGTGCTATGACAGTGATCGGTGCAAGTAACCATTTGTGTAGAACTAGTTACAGATAGGTAGGCCTGCACATCGTTGCGCACATCAGCAGAGATTAATGTGCTACAAGGATGCAGAATGTAACAGGAGGTCAAACTAGAATTGTTAAGGGCTGCTTTTAATTCCAGTGAGGATACTATCCTAGCTGTGGAATTTGCAAGGTCTATCTTCAGATTTATGATTCCCTCCAGTGCACGTATGCTCGCCAGGAACACACTTATTGTACGTAAAACATTTGTGCTAAGTGCCTATTCTTACAAAACGTAAGATATCAGCAAACGATGGTTGAAATCATATCTCTATTATTTGTTTGGCTGTACGACGGGCAAGGCTTCAGCTGTTGGATCACAACCAGCACGCGCACCAGTGTGCGTCTACATACTACTTCCGCACGCAGTGTGCTTCTGCTACATATGTGCTGCAGCTAAGACGAGTCCCAGGTTTATTCATGATATGGAGAGGTTCGTCTTCATTTCAGTACGGATACGAGGTTTTGGGGTTGTTTACGGAAAATCTGCACAGGCCTGTAAACCATTTACAGCGTCTAAAAGCACTCAATACACGTTTTTTGTGAAGTGTTTTTATGTAGATATCACATTTTATTAGTAGACTAGTGGAGCGTCCAGGCCTTCGCTATACCGCTCATGCAGCGTCACCTCTTCTATTCAATTTGAACACATTGCATCTCGTGAAATGACAAGTTACCCCTACAATGCAGACTCAAGACTTTTTAAATAGGTTTCTGCAATCATACACTCAGATGAGGTCTCTACCATTCATTTTTCTTATTAACCAGATCAGCACATGCGACCGTCTGTTTTTCCAAGCATACAAACTGAGAGCGGCTGTAATTTAAACAGATATATCTTGTGTGTTCAGTCTGTCTAGGACACACCAATTGCGATATTTTATTGCGGAGCACCACTTCAGAAAATGAAGTATGGCGTGTTATTCTGCATGCCTCATGGTGGCACCGCAACGCTGTGGATCTATGAGTCGAGCCGCATGAGGGCCATGCGCTTGTTGGTTTGCTCTAACCCAAAAGCGCACTGCTGAGCGCAGCTGATGGGCTCCTCCATTGGTATATGTACGCATCCGCCATGGCGACCTTGCTACGAATGTAGTTACCTTGGCGGCTTTCTGGTCTCATTGAGGCTTGAGAGCTTGACCAATTGCACGTTCATGACACTCAGGAGCAAACGAATATAATTGTTTGCACCAATTCTAATGTTCCAGCACGTTGGAGGTGCCCCTGGCGTTGCTGGTGAGCGTCCAGCACTGTCACAGCATCAATCACATGTTGAGGATATAGTATTTTGCTGACAAATGGCTAAGCAATGCAAGTTTTTAAGCTACTGTGTAGTGTGCACAGTTATTGTTCAAAGTGACAACGCCACTCCCACTGACAAACAAAGGCTCAGAAGGGGGGTCTCACCATGCGCAGCTCCGATCAGTAGGCAATCAGCTTTTAGGCAAAAAGCATTGTAGCAGCGATATCGGAGAGAATCAGGCCCTACGGTTCTTATAATGGATAGCGTTGGTAATTTTAATGCAAGCATGATCGGGAAAGGCTACGCATACGTTCGCTGAAGGCTTCATGGCCTCTCTGAAAGCAGATGTTGCGTGCTGATTGCGTGTATAGCGGCTACATATGTAACCATACTGCTTGACTATTCAGGTATCATATTAGCTGCATATTATGCAAAGATCCATTCGCCTGTGACTTAATGAAAAGTGCACGGAATGATCCGATGGTTTCACAGTATCTACGGACTTAATGTGCGGACTGGTGAAGAGGGTGCTGCTTGGATGCAGAGCTGGCTTTGCGTAGATGTGTGCACACCAGCGAATCTGCTTACCGATAATGCTTTGCACATCTCAAATCAAACGTGAAAAATGCGTAGACATTCTTGTGTATATCATGTTCGTTTCCTTAGCAAACAAGCCTTGCTAGGACCACACCTGCTCTGCTCTTTACAGTTGTGTCTATGAAGTACTAAGGAGAAATAATCAGTATTGTCAACATTACGGTGTTGCTTGTTCTAAAAGCGCACATTTTCTGTGTGGTTATAGGAGGCGGAGATGGATTGTTGCAGGGGCAGCAGCTAATGCATTGGCGGCCTTGTATGTGGGTGGAACAGACAACAGTCGATTTCAGGAGGCATCCAGGAGCCCTTCTCTTATACTTGCGTATATACGACCCCCACATTTGAGAGTCTTGTGGACACAGTAAGTGCGTTCACAGGTTGCCTTGGTGTGGTGCAACATCCCTAAGTCCTAGCGGTCCGATGTAAAATTGTGATTGTCATACTCAAAAACCTGTGTCACACACGTTTTCTTATACCAGAAACACGCTGCAGGCTTTACCACGGTGTACTGCAATAGCTCATACAGCGCCTAACTGTACGGCTAATTTTCTTCAGCACCTCACAGAACAATCAAGCGATTCATGATTAATGCAGCAGCACCGCGCCTGTATGTTAGTGCAAGTAAAAGTGCCCGGCCGGCTCAGTCGGTTTCGCAAGCATAGAAGCAACAAGCGATTGCCTTCACAGTACATACGTGGCAGCTCCTAAATGCTTCCATATATGGAGAATGGCCTGATCAAATTGGACTCATCATGAACAACAAATGCACCTACAAACATCAAAGGAACAGAAGGTGCAGATGTTATGTGATCGACAGTACAGGGATAGGTAGACAACAAGAGCAGACGGAGAAGTCTCAAGACGAAATCCAGCAGGCTTGCCGAAACTGTTGGCCGTTGTCATGCACTGCAGCCCTCTTTAGTGAAACCTACGTAACGTGCTGTAGTGTTAGGAGTATTTTTTCAGATTTCAAAACACAGCACAACAAAAATGGCCACTCAAGAAGTTCCTCCTGCTGCTCAGTAACTGGGCTATGGCAGGGTTCACAAGTGAGTGTCTTCTAGTCAGCTTCCCATTTTCGTCGCAAAATTGATTTGCCTATCCAAGAAATCTGTTCTTGAAAATTTAAAAGTCAGTCTGCGGCAAAAACTGGTGCTGGCCTTGAAGTTTTCTACGTAGATCTTAGCGGATACGTGTGAAGAGCTGGCGCTTGCTAACCCACAGCACTGACAATTGTTTCCAGTTCCAAGGTCTCACGTGCATGATAGGTGGTTTAGCATTGCTACTATGACAATGCAGTGCAGCTCAATCTTTGCTACTCTGTCGTGACCGGTTGCTCGAAGAGTAATGCCAGCTGCCTTTGATTTTCAAGGCCGTCTTCAAGACCTCTTGCCGTGTTTGATAGGCAGTGAGTAGAAGCGGACAGTACGTATCAAGACTCTGTTATGATCAATCTTTTCTGGTTTAATGAACCTCGACTGCACGTGTTTGGATGTGTTTGTACTGCTCACGCTGTCGCATATCATATTTCTACTTAGCCCTCTGCGTGTGGCGCTTTAGGATCTTGACAACAGTGGCCACAGGAAGGGGTGGCGCTTTTGTATTGTCCAGTAATGCGCCGCTGGAGGAGTCAACGCAGCTTTTGCAAAAACGTAAAGGGACGATATTAAGCCATTTTTTATGACCTAGTAAATTTTCCTTTAAACCTCCATACCGCTGGAGAACCGGCGTCTCCTATTATATGACTTGACTGCATGCTTTAGGCAGGATCAATTGAAAGTTATTGCCCACTCACAGCTGCAGGTAGCATCGGCAGAGGCAGCTGGTTGAGATGAGAACAAATCTAATGGGCCCATTCCATTGTCAGTCTCTCGTACACGAGGACGGAATTGATTTGCAGGATTTTTTGAACTTGATAGAGACATAGCTTTTAGAGGGAGAAACCAAAGTTACTTAGTGAGGCGCTGAAAGCGATTAAAGCGCCTATCATCGCACTATTGGCTAGTCCTGGGTACACCGGGGCAAATATGGAGGATTGAAAAGTTTCTCTAAGAAAATGCCACTCGAGGCGCTTTTGTAGGAATAGGACGAGAGTGTTGGTTTACCTGGCCAAAAGCAAGAGAGATCATGATGGATACTTCGTGGGGCTTCTACAGGTTGTTTACCTGGGCATTGTGTTACAGCCCGAATATGCCTTGGGCTACTACTTAACCAGCCAGCCAGACGAAATACAAAATGAACGACACAGAGCGATACTTGATTGAATGGATGCCGCAGCTGCGTTTCGAAGTCAAAGACCCTTGGGAGCATTTATGCGCAGAGTGCCGCACATACTGTCAGTACTCAGGAGATTCCCGACGCTAGCATCAACGGGAAGACCTGGAAAAGATGACCGAGTACCCAACAACACTACGTCGAAATTTTAGAGGGAGAGGCGGGCAAGCCTCGTCCGAGTAGGATCAACGAGAACGGGCCGATGAAGCCTCGGTTATTCAATAACACAGGATACTTTGGAAGAGATTAGTAGCTGCGGAACTGCGTTTAGTGGATGTTAGGGAAGTTGTGCCGCAAATATAGAGGCAGGGACTACTATGGCGCCGAATGCTCAGAACCACAAGGGCGTGAGCCATTAGGGGATGTGCCACTTATCAGGGCACCACTTAGCGCGGACGAACAAGAAAAGCCTTCAAACTGTTAAGCACTGAAGTAGTGGGAGGCACAATTACTAGGAGCAGTAATGCTGCGCATGATTTGATATGTTTCGTCGCCGCGGGATCTAACACGATCTGAGTCTTGCTAGACTAGAGGCAGCATCTCTGTCCACAGAAGCTAGACGGAGAGAGAAGCAGGGAGATCAAAGCAGAAATGCTATTGGGATGTCTAAAGTGCTCATGGTTACTGGAGTATGGTGATCCGAAGGTTGACGATAGACGACTAAGGGCGATAAACGCATAGATGAGAGTACCTCAGAGACAAAAGCAAGCAATTGTGTTAACGGGGATCGCTACACAGTATTCGAAGGTGAGATAGAGCAGACGGTGGCCTGGAAAACATCATTGACGCTTTGGAACTGCTGTGCGTTAGTGCAGAGTTGTCTTTCGGCGTAGTGGAGCACATGTGTGACGCGCTGGGATACAAGGGAGTATCCAGACGCCTGATTAGGCCGGCACTGGTGCAGCGCCTGGTCCTGGATGTAGGCTTCCCACGTCACGAGGATGGCTGTAGCCCGGCTAGCAGGCAAAGCTCGCAAAGAAATGTTATTCTTACGCGGTCAACTATGTGGTGTGGCTAATTATTTTAGAGGGAATACCTGGTAGAGCCTCTTTCATGTGACTTTAGTGTGAGGCTATTGTGGCTTAGCAGACGTCAGATATCATGGTACTTCCGGTCCGATACGCTGCGTGGAGATGTCGACCGCCACTGGCGTGACCTGCAATTGCTGCTGCAAGAGGGATTCGCTAGAGGCGCGTGACCTCACCTCCAGGACTTACTCAGGAACTGCAGCAAAGCAGGCATACGCTGCCCTTTCCCAACAGCTAATGTCATGCCGTTTGCGGAGGCGTTACCTTTACCACAACCGCCTTCTGAGCGCCATAAGTCAAACCGCAAACCGAAGAGCGTTCATATCACAAGCCGCACTTCAGCAGGCGCCCACCAGCACTGCAAAGCTCTAGTTGGCATTGCCGTCCTGGATTCTGTTCTCACGATACCTGTTCCTGTGAATGACACATCGGATTCGCGTTCTAAACCCCTACAGGGGGTTTTGCTCTGTATGTTCTTTGATCATCAGCGTACTCTCGGTCCAACAGTCTCAACTCGCGAACCCCCCTGACTTTGCCAGCGGTGGGCGAGGCCGACAAAGCGTCTATGTGGCCTAGTGCACTGTTGAAACACACGTTATGGGTTTCTTTATATCAGTTAGCTTAAGCTTACAAACTGCCGTCGCAGCTGCTGACCGCCCGTCGAACCGAAAGACGTCTTTTCTTAGTCGCCGTCCAAGGGGACTGCCTCCCAAGCGTCCTGTTGATCACCAAACAATATATGTACCGGCGAGAGTACATATCCCCCTGACGGTAAACCCGGACTCCACACTGCGGATGCTACACACTACCCTTGAAGTGCTGGGCACCCCCCTAAATTGTTCGACGCTTTCCATAGAAGCCGGTCTTTGCCAGATAAGGTTTGCACCAAAACCGGACAGGTAGCAGACTTTTTCTGTTAAGTAATGCGTCTCTTTGAACTTGAGGTGATGTCGTTCGGTATCCAAGATGCACGTGCCTTGGCGAAGACCAATATTAATGCTTTTCTCCGAATTGTGTTAACCTAAGGAGTAGTTGCCCATTTTGATGACATTCGTATATAGAGTCTGGACCTAGTCTCTTACGTGCAGCTCTAATGGCTATTGCTAAGCACCTCCTAATAACGTCTCTGTACTACGAGTTGAGAACTTACAAGATACCAAGGCAGGAGTTCGAATACTTTGGCTACACCATCGGCAGGCCAGAATTTAAGGGTTCAGCTGAAGCAAATATGCAATTTCAATCTGCTCAGAGCTACCACCGCACGAGACGCAGATGCAACAGTCCTTCGGGTCTGCCAAGCATGGTGCATATTCGTGGCGCCCGAGTTCGCCCACGTGGCATGGCCGCTCGAAGCGTATGACACTACCTGGACTCCACCGCATACATCCGCTGTGAAGCAACTCAAAACGCGGCTAGTCAAGTATACGGTTTGCCCAATTTCCCGACTCCACCAGACCTGAAAATCTTTGAGCTACTGCATCAGGCTATGGCTGAGGCTCAGTATTGGAACGCGACGAAAAGCGAGCGCTGTTTGAGCCAGAGCACGAATTTTTACTGCAGAAGTACTCCATATCCACCCAAGAGTCTCAGACGTCAGTCAGCGCATGAATACGTGGAGATACGTACTCCCCTGTGCAAAGGCTTATCCCACACAAATCACTAGGAGTTGACCTACTTCCAGCAGTCAACCACCTCTAATCCACAACAGAAACACATGGAACATTGGCTCGATTTTCTGGACAAATTCCAGAATCTTATTATCAACTATCTGAAAGGCACGCGCTACTAGACTGTGGACGCTCTCTTTGGCGATCCGCACTTTGCCCGTGGTAAGGATGTCCTGCATCTGCTCGTCGCTCCTTGCATCACTTCCTACGCGTGGATGACCGCCATTACTGCAGCCGGTGATGCACCAGAACAGCAGCATGGGAACCGAGGCCGTCAGGCAGTTATTGCAGAGGTGTCAGCTTAGTAAAGGATTCGAGCAGTCCCCTTCTAAGCTCCCCCATCCCAATCGTCCCCTGAGAGAGTGTCACAAATCGAGGCACCAAAGCGAGAGCCCGCGATATGTCCTCCTGCACCGGAGTGTTCATCTGCAGGGACGTGATCGCTCAACACCGGTGAAAGGCAGACCTTGAACCGCGAGGACTTACCTTCTTTGTCCCTTGATGCTGACCCGATACGAGCTCAAGCTTGGGCTGCTTAATCCAACTGGCCCAACCTCATCGAACCTTCCGAAGTGGTCGAGTGGCAAAAAGGCGAAGGGGGTCATTCCTACTTTGAATCCGGCATAGAAACCACTTCCTCTCATCTCATTCTCTGCGTATTTGCGTACTACATGTGGTGCATTCATGTCCCTCCGCTATCTAGGTTCTATGTGTTGTCCGGAGCCATGACCACGTCATTGCCTACAAACGCCTTGCTTGCAACCGGTGTAGTCACGTTAAGCTGAACCTCATCACTAATCTCCCTTTTAAAATGCGCGGCACTATGTAAACTTATTTTAATGTCCACGGGGTGTGCTGTGGCGAGCCTGCAAGGTACTTATTCAGAGGCCAGGCAGCGTACATCAGCCACCCCGCATTGCTGTCAAACGATTCAGTCACGTTAAGCTAGACTTTATCACCGAATCCTTTGATATAATGACAATACCAGTTCAACGTCCGTTTAAAACACCCATTTATAAGACTACCCAGTTCGCTTTGACTACCAAGGCTAGTTCAACAGCGAATACGGTTCAACTGGCCGCATCTCGCCAATTTTGATTTCGTGGGGTTTCAAAAGTCCTTCTTAATCGGGGCCCATAATATCACTCTGACAAGCGGGAGCGTCTATGCCAGCCTTAGAACGTCAAACGGGTGGTGGCACCCGCACATCACCTTCAAAGGGACGCTGAACAGAATGCATTAACAGATGCGGCGAAGTTTGATTCCTTTATCCGATGAGAACGAGTGCCAGATCGTGCCTCTCGCCCCTCCGGTCGTATGGAGTACCACCGGTGACCAGTGAGTACCATAACACGGAATCACCAATTGAGATGATTGGGAGCGTTGCGCCAAGCTCACGCCCAACGATCAGGTTCTACAGGCAGCTGTGTTAGCCGACCTAGAGTCATTTACTTCGTGCGAAATGACAGCAAAAGTTTTAAGCTGATTTGGAGCTAGGGAAATTTGAGGTTACTATCGGTGTCGAAGTGTGGATTAGTGCCCGCAATCTCCCGGGTGTGTCCATCTGCTCTAAGCCAGGGTCCCATTACTGCGGACCAAGTTTGATATTCTAGTGGGTATGCACGGCTGCCTACAGCCCTGCCGTACCCCCCTGAGACAGGCACCACGATATTTCCCGCATCGCCACGCATGAGAGCTTGATTAGGCGACATTCAAACGACGTTTCAAGAGCCAGCAGTTGGTTGGCTCTACATTCGGGACACCACAGGGCAGGGATCAGCCACCTACAGAGTGGACTGCGGTGCGACTGATAAGAGTAAAGGTGACCTCCTTCGGTATCGGCGCAAATGATGCGGCAATCCAGAGGACTACGCTATCTGGAAACAGATCCAACCCTACAAATTGCCGGCTTCCCTCCCCCCCTGGCAGCCGAACCAACTCAAACGGTTCCGACAGGCAACAGCTGGCTCTGCCAGTTTCCCATTGGTGAGGTTTATGGGAGGACAGCAAGTGGCTGGATTAATGCAGCCGCTTGAGGGGCCTACCAAAATTTTTAAGGCGAGCAGGCTCTAAAGGTATAAATTTACCTAGACGGCAGCTGTAGAGGCAAGCCCCAGGAACCCACAATGATCCCTGCAAGACACACGAAAGGCGATACCCGTGAAAGAAACTTGCAGTTGAACCGGCTGGCCGAACACGCGACGGTTACCAGGAGGGGAGGGCTCCTTGTGAGACGAATGAAAGTGTAGTGCAGGACAGTACACTAGCACGGTCCAAGCAAAGAAATAAAGACATAAACAACGACTTCCAAACACAAAGGGGCTCAAACAAATAAACATTACACCTTAGCTATGAGTGCGAGACATGGCCTCCATGGGGCGTAAGCAAGCGGCACAAAGTATTACGTTCAGGAGCCCGTCTAGTGGATGACTCCAAGGTCTAGAGCTCGAGCACTGATTTCCTCGTAAACGGTACAAAGCGCTTCGCCGCTTAGTGCTCTCTGCAAATCAATAACCTGCCTGCAGTAGTGTAAGTGTCCGCCCAACAGACGTCGAATACAGTGCAGCGCTACCCGACCGCTCATTCAGAATGTAAGCGCGCTTTCTCTGTAGTGTAGCGCCCGCCAATAATAGTACCCCCCACAATTGATTCTGCTGTCTCTTGAGCTGATAGTGGTGGGCAAGCTAGCAGGAGAAATTCTGCGGGACAGTGCAAATTTTAAAGTGTATAGCAGTGCCATGGTCAAGTCTCGCGGCCATAGTCGGTGGCATTGCCATTCAGCACCGCATACAGTTTTTCATCAGCTATTTCAAAGACGCTACGTTGGCATCAGCTTAGCTGCTCTACGATCTGCATGTAGTGCGTTCACCACATTCATGAAATGGAACTGTGGGTTGCACAAAACATGCAGTGCTTCGTTGTATATAGAATGCGGGCTGACTTTGCTGCTTTCCTTTCAGAGACGCTACCAGCTTGGCGATCACTGGCACTGGAGTCAGGAAAGACCCGCATTAACGTGTGCATTGAGTAGCTGCCCGTAAACATGGATGCACCTGGTGTAGTCCAGTAGAATGCCAGTTGCATTGTTTGGAGTTTGGTGAGTGTGTAAAGGTCTGAGCGGCAGATCTACTAAAAACTGTAATACGCTCGACACCGAGCCAGATAGTCACGGTTTAAGAATCAGGGATCATCCCAAAATGTTTCGGTACTAGCTCTTGGAGATGTGAAGGTGTACTTTTGGGTGGTAGGTGGACGTTTGGCGGTAGGAGGTGTTCGTAACAACTGTGCACATGGGCTTATGAGTGTTTTGCCCTGCTGGAGACTTTGCCAGCTCGTTGAAGCGAACACATATCTGCACGCACGAGTGGCATGTAGCAAGTCTGCCTACCTCATGCACTGCGTTTGATGTACCCGATAGCTTCTTTTCCGTTCTGCCCTCAATTCGCATACTCAGTGGCTTACCCTCTTCTACGAAACAACGCATCTGCTGGCAGATGTACAAGCAGCCAGCGCATCGTGAAGGGATTACTGTTACGCATTCTAGGGCTGAGTTGGTAGGGTATATCAGCCGTAGGACAACGTAAATTCAGTAAGCATTACGAACAACTATTTATGTTATTTGAGAGAAACTAAATTGGCAGCATCTGCTCTACAGGTGGCATGGGATATGTCTATGAGATTCAGCAAACGCAGCTAAGTACGAAACAAAAATTTGCTGCGCGCTGTTGTATCGAAAACGCTAAGCAACCTTGCATTTTTGCGGCTTAGAGGCAGACTCCATCAGGTCGGCGTTTACTTCACTTGCGAAAGTTGAAATACCGACCACATTGCTTACAGCGGAGGCAGCGTCCATTGGGCATGCGGCCTTTAGTTACGACACAGCTCTTATTGTTATATTAAACGTACTCACTTGAAAAACTGAGATGTACGAATGGCTGACAGACCAGTACGCGCTTATCGTAAGTTGGCTGCAGTCTGCTAGACCAATAGAATTTGCAGTCCCAAGATCCATTCGCTGTCAGCGATTTGCCAGGTGAGCTCCGTAGAGGTGTACAACAGCAATGGGGAAAATATATGCTTTTGGAGTCAAAGAACAAATTCAAGGCCTGTGTCAGGTTGCTATTGAGAGTACACAGAGCTGTTGACTGCTAAAGCGCTTTGTAACGTGTCAGAAAATCAATCAGGCGGGTATGGTAGCGTGCTTCTATACCAAGAAGTTGTCTGGAAGAGACCATAATGTTTCTTGATGCGCAGGCGGGGCGGTAAAGACCTCAAACATTTCGTTCTGCGGACCAGAACTACTGACGATCAAAGTCAATACTCAGGTGCTGCTCAATCACGGGGTAGAAGATGTAATGCTTGAGACCTCTTTAACATGATGCCTTCTGTTCCAGGCTGCAACATTTCCATGTTGTTGCGGAACTGGGAGACCACGAAGTTTAGGCATTCGGCGTCTTTTCGAGATTTTCACTAAGTGACTTTGAAGAATTCTAGGGAGTTGCCTATGGAATTTACTACTAGCAGGCTATGCTCTTCTCATACGTCGACCCTAAAGCTTTGTCCTGCAGAAGAACATGCTGTGCGCCGTTGTGTGGAGACTCCTCAGTAGCATGTTTACGTGCCTAGGCCTCATGGGCTTGCTAGAGGTGTCTTACGCAAGAACCCCGTTAAACGCAAACATTGCATCCTTCCCCAAATATATAGCCGACCTGTATCCAGTTGAAAACCTTTGCGAGTTCTCTTTTGGTGGCTGTGTATGGATCACAGGCCACCTCGCAATCAATGGCATAGATTCTTGCTCTACCAGAGTCATTTTTAGTATTAGCGCTACACAGATCAAGCAACAGACCAACACCAAATAGCTGCATGCATTGAGTGAACCAGGAATCAGGTGCTACGGAGAGCCGCGCGATCCTTGACAGCAAGGGTCCCCATTTTGTGTAACGGCAAGCCTCGACATCTTCAACCTTCTAGTAAGCATTCTTTCAAAAAGACAGGTTTTCATGCTTTCCCTCGATGTTTGTATGAGTATGCAATCGACTATTGGCCTGCGTATTCAAATCCAGACACATTTCACTTCATGCCAAAAGAATCAATTAATCTGGTTGAAACAAGGGGCGAATATGTGGACAGTCTATTTTTGTCGACGGCGACACACACACTCGGAGTGGCTCAATACGGAGATCTTCTGATTAGAAGAAAGAGGTCGCCTTTTGTATAGAATGTCCTGGTTTTATGGTACTGGGAGGCCCCACAATATGGTCCCAGCAGCACAATGCTCTGCCATATCCCAGTCATTTGCCGCTAGGTAGGGTAGTAGGCTATCGAGTAATCCTAACTCCGTTCACCTCGTATATCATCTTAATATGTGCAACCCCTTGTGACCTATAAATAACTGTGGAAGCACAGCTCTTCTGATAATTCCCACATTGGTATTCGGCGTAGGCAATAGCTTTTTATCCCTGGATGCAACGGGCTTCGTGGCTACTCTATTTAGAAGTGGTTGATTGCATATATATGCTTGGTATGACCTGTTGCTTTGCTGCAGTTAAGGACTGTTGAAAAATGGCAAGGAAATTCTCTAAACACCCGCGCGTAAGTATATGGTGCCGAGAGCGAACCGCAGTAATGAAAATGCGAACATCAGTCAGTAAAAACGTATCTGATGTAATTCGTATCTAAGTTTAAAAAAATGCCAGCCATATATCCTCGCAATCGTCATACAAGGAAAATAATCTTAATTGCTCGACTGATGGTAAATTTTTAGAATTCAATATCGTGCAGTCTGCGAAGATACTTATACCAAGCGTCGGTAAGAGCCCGCGCCTGTTTTTATTTGCAGCTGCACCTAATGAGGCCCCTCGACAGGAGAATCCGCGTGCAGGGTAGTAGCCGATGATGGGACAATGGCACCACTGAATTTCTGAAGAACAAATGCTCAAAACAATTATGCTGCACTCGTTGTTCACAGAAAAGTCAAAGCAAACGCAGTAGAATGCGCAAGCTTGTGACATCTAAATTTATCTACTTCGTGATGTATGTCTTCACGTTATAAGGAAGAATTTTCCTTCAAAGTGGTTCTTTGGAGTGCAGCGTGGCTTGTTTACAGGTCAGTTAGTCTGAATGATGAAAGGTGGAAACCTAGCTTCACATCAATATTTTGACAAATCCGTGACGCTTTGAGGAGGTTGGTGGAGCAGCAAAGAGGTTGTGCACGGAGGTTTAGAGAAATGGCGGGTGTATCAGGGTATGCCGTGCCAGGGAATGCTTCTGTCTGTTTTGCTGTATGGTACAGTTCTCGGTATGTGAATTCCTGCACATCAAGAACGTGCATACTTTACCCTAAACAGCATACAAAATAAAATATTACTAGTGCACAATTCACATTATGAAAGATGGAGGATGAGCGCTTTCAATGAAGGCAGCCGATGCATGCTGATTGTTCTCACTGCTGATTTCCGGGATTTCTCTTCATGCGTGTCATGCTTTGGTCAAGCCGCCTAGTGTGAGCTGTGTGACTCTAAATTTGTCCCATGCATATGCCCACATTCCGCAGTGGTGCACAGGCCCTGTCAGCCACGCAATGCTCTGATGCACACATAAGTCAACTCACTGCATTTTTAGAATGTGTTGAAGCTTTACTTAACGTTTGTAACCTACAGCTTCTGCAGGCGTTGCTACAAGTAGCCAAAAATGGCTTTTGAAAGGTTCAAAATGCTGCCGTTTCTGGCTGGTAGGCACTGCTTGATGTAAGCTACGCCTTGCCTATTCCATATTGGGTGTGTCGTCCCTACTAGACCTTCCCATTCTGCCACCTAACCATTAATGCCCGAGTATCTACATGAAAGACATGAAACATTTGCCTGCTCAACCCACTGTGAGTTCGATAAGAGACCAAGTAATTCCCAGACTACAGTACTACTACAATGCACATTACTGGCATGGATTTGTGTGTGTGTGCCAGTGTCAATGCATATTGCTTTAAATGTAGCCCTGCCCTGAAAGCTTTGGTGGTGTTTTCAAGGGAGTAGGTTTTGGGGCAAGGTGTCTCGGCCACTGGGATTGACCTATGGAAATTCAATACCTTGAAATGCCTCATTCAGAAGTATGCTTTTGCTGTGTCATCCTTGGGCTAAGGCCATGCTAGTCCTCTTTGTATCGTTTCGACTTCAACAGATGGTATTCTCAAAGGAGGCGACTCTGTGACCCCACACTTGTTGTTGCTTGGCAAAGAAACACTCCCTCAATTACTAGTTGGTTGAAAATAAGTGAACCGCATAAAGTTTGGAAACAGCAAGCACAGAGCTCGCATCCATTAAATTTAACTAGCAAAATGTGAACTTCACAAGCATTACCATTCCACGCGACAGCTTAGCTTCGATTACAGACACTAGTGCTTAGTCTGAGCCTGGTGGTTTGTCTTCTGGCTGTTTTGGGTGTGTTAGTGCTCGTAAGGGACTGCCACTTTCAAGTAAGGCGCCTAAGGGAACAGCCAAAGAGTACTAGGTTTTGTTTAAAAGGTATCAAAGAGCTTCTCATCAAGGTATTGATATGTAACCCTGTTTGTGGTTATGCTTACATCCCGGCTCTGTCGCAAAGTTTCAACTGCGCATGCACCCCGTCCCTAGCCTCTTGTTTAGAATCGTAAATAATCAGGAGGTCGCGTCTTGATAAACTTTTCCACATGGTTTTAGAGCTAGTTAGGCTTCCGCAGAACAATCGGTATTGGATGCCGGGGTCAGGGCAAGTTCAAAAGTTGTTGTCGACATAGGCACTCGCACACTTTTCCCTTCTGTCTTATCTTACATTGCCGCCAGCTGCATAGCTCGCCCATATCACATAATAAAGTAAACTAGTGTTTACCCTCTGGTGTTGATACATGTCAAGTCCCTTCCTGACGTTCATTGTGTGTTTTGTACTGGTGGGGTACAACTGATAGTGCATTCTGCCTTGCCCTGAATTATATTACACATACAGGGTCACATCACATTTGTGGCATGCACGTTTCCGTTGCATGTGTTCTTTTGGGTAGGGGATAGGGACTGCTATGCTGCTTTTTGTGTTTGCACAAATCATGCTTCGGTTAGGGCGGAGAGCTGTGGATTTTTTAAAGCAAGGCATGATGCGTGCCCTTTACCCTGAGCATTCATGTGTAAAGGTCACATTTCAGTCACAGGGCGAACAATGAGCAGCTAATGGAGCAAGACGGCACAATACGGCGTTTAGGATGGCATTGTTGTGAGTAGCCAAGGTTTTATTTGTTTCATTTTTGTTTGAAACCACAGTGTTGACATGTTCCGAGCAACTGATGGGTAAATTCTGTGAAACTGGCGAAATGTTTTGCAGTAGTAGGTGCAGGTGTTGCATCAAGCTGAGAGAAATCATCCAACAATATGATCAATATGAACGGGTTGCCAGTTTTTGAAGCTTTTGTGTGTAGAAGAACCAGTTGGATTACTGCGTCACTTGCTGGCGAATCGGGATGGAGCTCTTAACTTCCCTGGTCCTATGAGTGCGCCATAGAGTCGTTTGTAGGTCTATTTAAGGAGTCTAAACGTCGCCAATATACCCTGGGACACTCGCTCGTGCATCAACAAATGTTTCTTGTTTCTATGGGGATTTTCTGTAAAACAGGTTCCAGAGTACCTAGGCCTCTGAATGTAAGGCTACTTTGCTGCTAGCGCTTTGTGCCTCTCCTTGGTCATTTATCTTTTCACGTATGACGGAGCTCGGAGAAGCCCACTAGTTGCTGTGCATCAGTGTGCAAATAATGCGGGCCTCCATAGCATATAGCAATATCCACAGACTACGAATTTTCTCTCCGTACTCTAAGTCCTTGAAAAAGCCAAACAAAATGTCGAATCACTAATGGTCAGAAGAAGCCACGAAACAGCATTAGAACATATAGGCTAAGGGTCATCACTAAAGTAGATTGCGGTACGCGCTACACTGTACAAGGTCAAAGAAAAGGAAACTACGGCACACCACATATGGAACACGTTCTAGCACCGCATGGGGATTTCCTCAAGAAAGCATTTCTTCAATGTATGTGCTTTGGAAAAAGTAAATAACCCTGCGATACCTGGAGTATCTACTGTCGCATCACGCCCCTGCACGGGGATCAAACTCGAAGGGAGGGAAGACAAGTGTAGACAGCAGGGGTACCCGCTGTGAACCACATAATTCACACGGAATGCATCCATCTGAAAGGAAAGTTCTATAATCTTTGTGAAGAAAAAGGAAAAGTCAAATTATGGACGCTTGCCAGCCAGCATCAGCCCGTGCTCGCTGACTCACTGGTCCACCTTGTTCCCAGAAGCAGCTGACGCCCTTTATGCTGGTTATGAAAAGAAAGCCACTTCCACACTATACAATTGAGTGAACTGCCTTTACCCGATTTTGCAGACGTTTTTGATTTTGAGTACAACTAAAGCAGGGTTTAAAGCTATTGCTGTGGGCCCCCATGGCTACGATGATCTCCCCTTACTGGCTTCCACTTGTTTCTACCGCGTTGGTGAGTGCCGCTGTTGAACAAAACGGCGACATTCTTCTAAATACAGAATTTGCTATCAGCTTTGACAAGGCTGGCAGTGCAGATCTGACAAGTAATCAAGCGATTACAAGGACCCAGCTACAATCATTCCAGAAGGATAAAGATGACTTTTTGAGGAAGAAAAAGTTCTCCCTGGCGTTGGCAGCAGCTTTTGGAATTCTTCTGGTTACCTTGCTGGTCTTGCACCGGTCTAAACTCTTAAGACTTCTTGGCTTCGTCGGGTCTGTACATCGAGATGGCCTTTCTGAAGCGGTGAGTCCCACTGGCTAATATAGTCTGCTGCATGATGGTAGCATTCTCGCAGAGAGTCGACAGGCAGCATAAATTGAATATCAAGCTTTCCTGGAATGCAAGTAAGGCACGGCATTGTGTTAAGCACGACTAGGTATCGACCCCAATCCAGTCGTACATCAGCAGCCGGATAACACGGACATAGCGAATTTTGCCATGTGCTGGGGGTAAGTCTGTGATTCGAGAGTGGCCGAGTCAAACGGATAAGCAACCTTGTAAGTGTTTCACCATCTGCAACAAGACGCTGCAAATCACAATGGATCTCCTGCGAAAGGCAAGTCGTGTGCACGCTAACCAATTATTTAATTGGCAAGCATTGTTCAAACTGTATGGCGTTCACGTTGCTCATTCATCTGACTCTCTGCATTTTTGAGGGGGGCATGGAAAGCTAGCCAGTTGCTTCTAGATGAGGGCCTACCTACAGGGATACACTAGATAATGAGGAGAAGCAACATGGCCACTGTGTCGGGATCTTCCTGAGTTTGAATTAGCGGCGGGCCTTCAATGCGCGTGGGTCCAGTTTATTACTATGTTGGGGAATGGACGTAGGGCTGCTAAACTGGTTTTCTGACTTCATCTGGCTAGTGGATGCCGCACTGGCAGTACTGGTGTGCGTGCATATTCGGACGGCTTGTTGTGAAGGACAAACCCTAAATGTTTTGCTACAATTTCTCAGATGATGCTATAATTCGCCGACTTGGCTAGCAGAGGACTGTTGTGCTTCTAAGTGTAGAAAACGATAGGAGCAAGCAACAGGCGGCACTGAGAATAGTCCGACGGAATCTGCGCTTTGCCACAACCGGGAGCACAGGCCCGACTTTCATACACATTATCTGACCTGCGATGTAATGCGCTGTCACAAAAAAAATATCTGGGCACCTTAATTGGCAAAGATTTCTTGGCTGGTGATGTTCTTGCTACTGTATTTGTTGAGTAAATGTGAACGAGTGCTTGAAAGTACGTTGGGCAGTGTATCGAATGGGGACGACAGACGATCCATTACATTGTGGCGCGCATTCGGCCTCGAGATACCCGGTTAACCTGCGTGGCTTTACAAGTACTGAGAAGCTACGTGTGCCGTTGGTCGTCCAGCTGCTGTAGTAATTGTCAGCACGCCAGGTTGAGTTCTACAATTGAGACAAGTGTTAGTCGCTGATGCGGTTTCCTATAGCGCAACGTGGGGTAGTAGGTACTTGCTGTAGCTATGGTCCAATGTGGTTGATTGGATGGCGCTGGAATATATCCAGGGGTGGCCGTTTAGCGTTCAGAGTGCACACATACCACAACACACGTGCATGTAAATTGCCATCCATAGCGCCAGCCTTTAAAGGTGGAAGGGCAGTGAGGGTGATAGCTGGAAGCATCGCCGGATAGGTTGCACAGCCTTTTGTATGGAAACCGCTGTTTGGACAGTCGAAACCAAGCTCTAAGCGCAATGCCGGATGGACATGTGCTCGAGTCTACATTGGTCGGCACTGGGCGTCTGCGGGCTGCTTGACTGGATTGTCCTTTATGGATGTGCTTTTCATCAGTACATTACAGTGATGCCGTGGTGGGGGGATTAGTTTGGGCATTGGCCGGTACTTAGCTCAATATGTGGCCTTCGGGTGCCAACTCAGTAATTCAATGTATATTATTGTGTATTTCCTGCTAGAGCTGGATGCATGACACATTTGAGCCCGCGATTGTGCAGGGGAGTCAATGACAAAGTTACTTGTAGGTAAAAAGGCGATGTGGTGTGTAGTGGTTATGACAATTTAGTGTGAAGGGTTGGGATTTGTGCTGGTTTGTCGGGGCTTGATTACGTGCAGAAAAAGCCAGTGAGCATTTGATGCGCATGCTGCTGAGTGAAGTTTGTATTTTTGAATTGCTGGAGGTAGTGCTGTGCTTCGAAGGTGGAGCAGCATGGGGGTTGGCAGGTGCACTTTGGTGCAGAGCTGGATATGCTGTATTGGGTAGTTTTCTGCAAGCAGTTGTGCGCGCGGTGGGCTTTGGGGTTTGGCGGCTTGGTTTTTAGAACTGCTTGCGGCGTGTCGTGTGGGCATGTGGTAGACTTGAGAGCTATGGGGAGTGTATGTTCACAGTGTGCTACACAGCCTGCTTGTTGATGCTTGAGTGTGGTATAAGGAGTTTACGATCACGCCTGTTTTGTGAAAAATCGCTTGAGCCTTAATAAAGAAAAGGCGCTAATTTAGTGGTACAGCGCGTGCTAGTGTTTGTTGCTTGCTAGGATTGGATGCAGGGATCGTTTGCGTGGGGATTTGTGTAGGGAAGTAAATGGCGAGGTGGCGTCCTTGTAGAATATGAACGATGTGTGGGATGGTAGTGGAAAATTGGAGTGGAGGGTTGATCTTTGTGCTAGGTATGTGGGTTAGTGTACATGAGGAGATGTAAGTGAGTGCCTTTAGCACAGGCTGTTTCGTGCGCTTGTGTTTCTGAGTTTTCCATAGCAGTGCCTCCCATTAAAGGTGGAGGGGCATTCGGGTTGGCGGGTGCATTTAGAGGCACAGATGGGGAGCTCGTATTGAATTGTTCTGTGAACGTTTCTGTGTGCTTGTTGGCAGTTGGCATCATGTTGATTGTCAAGCAGATAATGTCCGTCCCTCTTGGCATGTGTCCGAGGCCGCCGATGTGAGTAATGGATGTTTGCCTGTGTTCCCATATGTGTTTGTTTATGTTTGGTCGTGCTTTGGGTAGATTGTGGTCATGCCTGGATGTGGGAGGGTGTTTGAGCATTGGTGGGCACGAGAAGCTCATTTAGTAATAAAGTGCGTGTGCTTGCTTGCTATTTGCGAAGATTAGAAGATTAGATACAGGACATGTGCGCGCGAGTGCTTACGTATGAGAGTGAGTGGCAAAGTTGCATATTGGTAGAAGGGAAATGAGGAATGGAATGATAATGAGAATTCCATAAAGAGGCAGGGGCATAGTGCCTGTATCGTGAATTAAGGAGCAAGGGTTTAGCAGTTTATTCGCCGAGGAGCGCTACATAACAAGAAGACCAAGTAGTTTGGGTACAGTTTGCGGAAAATGTTTGGGGTAATTTATTTTCACCTTCGGGTTTGTGAAATTACGCAGCGACATTGTTGCTAAGCATGGGGGGATGTAAGACACTTGTTTGTCTATGGATTGAGTGGGCGCGGTATTTTGAAAAGGATTGTGTGATGTGCTGCCTCGTTGAATGTTCGGCTCTAGTTGTAGACTGAGCAAAGTGCAAAGGCTATGGTGGATTGAAGAGTATTTGAAGTGCGCTGCATCTGCAGCAGCAGTGAGAGGATCTTGCAGGCTTAATCAAGCTGCCATTGGTGTTTTTTCTTAGGTGCCTTTAGAGACAACTCTGCTCTCAGGGGTTGGTTTGCAAGAGGCTGCGTAAAATGAATCATGGTATGTATCAGCAAATCCCTTGCATAGAACCCACAGCAATCATTGCTTCTATAGTATTTATTGTTGTCATGTCTGAATGTGGATATGCAAAAAGAACGATTGGATGAACAGCTGTGAGCCTTTGTTGTCTTGCACTTCGTATACGCAGCTCAGCTGCCGCACAATGATTAGGGGGGGATCTGCTGAAAAATACCAAAAGAAAGAGCACTTTTAAAAAGTCTGCAAGAAGTGAAGGCCTTTGGCTAATATATCACTCATGCAGTATCCTGGTGGTTTCCAATGAGTTTGGTCGCGAGCTCACGCAATACCCGCATCCACGGAAGACGTTAGGGTGTCTCCGTTGAATACATTTGTGAATATCTGATTTAAATTGAGTGCCGGTGTTGCAGTGAAGTTCCAACGTTCGTGAAAGACATGATACTTCACAGCTTAAGCAGGCACCATGAGCAATCGTTCAAAGGGGGCAAAGGCACGCAGCTGCATGCCAACGGGTTGCTGAAGGGTTGTTAGGAACCGTGTGGATTGGTTGGGCCTTGCTCTCTTTTCACTTCAAAGAGACAGGGACGCTATGTGCCAAGGCGTTTGTAGCAGCTACTTGTGTGTAGAACGAATGTATGGACAGTGAGGCATTTCTCCCTACTTGAAATTTTTTCGTCGGGGTGTCTAGCAGCAAGGTAGTGGAGGAGTCATGCCGGCATATGCTGGACGCGTGGCAGACCCTCTAAGAAAGTTTATCATGAGTTTTTGATATTCATATGCTAATCCTCTGCGCAAAATGGAACAGACTCTATAAGGAGTACATTTTGTGGCTTTGCTTGGAAGCTGGTACGGGATCATGGTGTGCCCTGACCCGACGAATTCAACCGCAGATTGAAAAGGTTGAACATAGGCTCAGGTGGCACTACTGCGGGCTGTGGGCACTTCATCCTGCATGCTGGTTTCCTCAGGCACAACGTTTATTGCGGCTTGTCGTAGGCGTACGTATAGTTTTAATTTTGTGTTGATAATTATGCCAAAGTTTTCACACCTATTCCAGCTGTAAAATGTGGCTGGAACTCTCGCAGGTGCTGCGGGTTGCTGCCACCATGGGGACAAGGTATTGCGCGGCGCATGGGTGAGTGGGTAGCTTGTTCAAAACTGGCCGTGCGCAGCTTCCGTTTGTAAACGGGCACATGCTGCTTTTTGCTTCGTTAATGACATGGAATCGTGGTCGTGCGCTGTTTAGAAGCTAGCCGTTTGCTGTCCAAATGTGACCATTAATTAGGCACGTGCCTTCCTTTATTCGCTACAACTTCTGGTGTTCAATCTTGTAGCTCAGCTGCCATTCACTTGTCAGAGTGAGTTGCATGCAGAGCATGTAAAGGCAGTCCTGAAATGCCTGCAGGAAACGAGGACCTCTCGCTTCGTCTGCTGCGCTTGCAGGTGTCTGATGATATTGTGTTGGCAATGCGTTTGGTCACGAGCTAAATCCATACCCATTCTGTGAAAGGAGTTAGCAATTTGAATGTGGAGCACTGTGGTGATCATCTGCTGCTGCTTGAGTGATGCTTATATACTGGTTGTTTTTTTTTCTGTGGGCATGCTGAAACCACGCAGCACACGCAGACCCCAAGAGCCTCCATTTGAAAGCAACAAGCAAACGCACAGATATGACGCTTCAGTGCATGGTGGAAAGCAGCTTAGAAGTAGCATAATTATGCAGTCAAATGCTAAGCGCATAGTACCCCCGTCCCCCCGCCCACCCCGAATAAAGCGAATACTCAGGAAGCGGTGACTTGGATTGCAAGACAAACGCACGAGTGCAAGGTAAGGCATGTAGTTTAGCTGAATCCTTGGCCAGAAGAGGCTGATAGCCGTGCATAGGCTGCAGCTTTTTCCATTTCGTTATTGAGAAGGCACTATATGGGAGGTGTTTTCCGATTGACAGGGCCAGGCCAGATCACCTAGCAGTCGTCAGGACTGTCGATCCTGCGCATGAAATCTGTTCAAGTGTCATCCGGTCGAACTGCATGTGGTCAGAGCAGCAGTAACTATACCGCTCCTTACATCTGATTTGTGGGAATGGGACCAAGTGGAGTGGTGGTTCAGTAGGTGCGTAGTTGTGTTCCCTGGCTTGTGTTTGGACACGTGGTCAGTTGCTTGCAGTGTATGGAACCCTATCATGCGTTGGCGCAAGAAACACAAGTAGTTGTAGCACGTGTGCCTCGGCTAGGTTCTGCCAAGCCTTAGATGCTAATGTAATTAGAGGGCCGTTAAATGTTTCCACATTACATGATTCAGAAAGTATGCACTTTGCGTCCAGAGGTGTGTCGGTTGCAGGAGGCACTTGTTCCTGCAGCTTAGTTACCTAGCTAATAACAGTACCTAGGTTCTGTGCTACACTGTAATCGTTAGCACTGTTGCTTAGTGCAGCTGCACGGAAAGGAGATGGCTACGCTATGCACTTGAGGTTGGTTTCACTTGCGCAATTAGAAAATGCCCATTTATGAAGCAAAAGCATAGCGGAACAAGGGGATGACGGTGATATCTTCGTGCTCTGCCTGGATATTGTATTGTCAAACTGGAGCAATGCTATATGAAGCTTATTTGAGGCGATCACGTAGTTGGTGGGAACAAATAGAAGGAACTTTTTGTTTGGGTATGCGGTGATAGGGTGTGATGCTAGCTTGGCAAAATAATATGCGCAGCACTAGAGGCAGCCGGCATGCGTGATGCAGTAATGTGTGTTAATTGACATGATTTGTGTGAGCATGTTGCTTGCACAAAGTGTACGTGATGTAGTCCGCTTGCTGTGTATTGCCGTTTCTCATAGCGTCCCCACAATTTTCGGTGAATCGCAGAAGCTTTCCGCAGTTGCGCTTGACAATCACAAGGGCAATGTTCTGTCGACGGCCGCATTCAGGGATGCTGTTCCGAAACTAGGTGAAGGGAAGCGCCTCAATGCTTGCCGTCCACGTCCATGCCACCCCTTGCGTTTTCGTCAAGTTGGTCGGCGAGGGGAAGTGACCATTTGGCAGGGTTCTTTTCGGCTGCACAATAGTACGCAGGTTGGAATATTTGGAATGTGGAGGGCGGGGAAAATTGGCAAGGGCTGCTTAGCGAATTGTATTGCTGAGCCCTTGGGGTCCTTCGCTGAGGAAGGGCTTACAGCGCGGGCGGTACTGGCCTTGCTTCAGATTGTTTGTTTTCAGTAAGCCATCCTCTGGCTGAGCAGGGCAACGGCAGTGGCCTACGTGCTCGTTGCTGCTGGTGGGGGTGAAATGTGTTAATTACATTGGCCTGCTGTAGCCTGTCTGGATGTTGCTGGCGGTCCTGCGTGTTTGAGGTGTGTCTTATATAGTTAGGAGCCACTGGTCCAAGCTATCGAGCACACATGCACCGCGCGTGGCTTTGCACAAAACAACAGGCTGCGCTTACCAATTCGCGGAAGTAGAATGCTTAGGGGTCAGTCGAGATGACATGTCCAAAAGTTTCTTTGTCAGATGGCGTGTCGTGCCTACTGACTCGGGAGTACTTAACTTCGGCTATTACGAGCTGCGGGTTGAAGACTTGGGCAGCGGAGCCTATTAGCAGGAACGCACTGCATCTTCGTGCGTCCTATGCATGTGGTCGTTCTCACGTTCTCTTGCCGTTTGCCTATTTGATTGTGCTGCTGGCTCTAGCTGAATTCTACAAGAAAACATTTGTCGATTTTGCAAATTACTTGGATGCCTGCGGGAATAGATCATGCCAGCGTAATTGTATGGCGGACGGGGTTCCTCAGCTGTTGTTTAGTGCCGTGTTGTCGGTGTTCGTTGGGCAATAGGGTGGCAGCTCTTAGTGGGTGGGTTGGTGTTATTATCTGCTACCAGGTCGGAGGGTACTGGTAGAACACTAGGCTCTGTAGGGGGTAATTGCGTGTGAATTTTACTGCAATTAAACCAGCCCACAGCTACGTACGGTGTAGGGAGCAACGATGGTATGCTGGTTGCAGACCGCGCCATTTCCCATGTTTTCAGGAAGTGGGTTTGGCTACAGGTGAAGGATGTTTTTCGGTTTGGGTGTTCGTGCGCAGCTCTTATGTGAGAATAGTTGCAACATAGTGTAGCTTCAGCGTTTGCCTTGTATGGATGTTTGAAAAGCCACATGGTGTTTGTAGCTGTGTCTGGATGCGATGCCAGCATTTCACTGTTCATGTCACATGTGTGAAGTGCAGTGTGTGCTTCCACGTGTACCGGCAGACAGCTTGCGACGACCTTGTATTAATGCTATATGTTGCATCTGCTTGCAGTGCTGTGTGAGCAGCAGAAGGGATCGGTGTTGCGAAGAAGCTTTTTAGACAATGTCGTCCACCTTTGATTGTGGTTGCTGCCCTGTCCTGCCCACGTTCTGTGTAAGTTCCGTATTCGTGTAGAGCAAAAGCTGCCTGTGCGGCATTGACATATTAGTAGTGTGGACTGCGTGAGGAAGGCTTGAATTTGGATGAAATATGTTAGAACAGGTGCCCTATATAACGCTGGATGGAGTGCAATTGCTGGGCGCGTCAGCTGGCAGGAAAGTAGCCTCTAGCCTCTTTGTGAAGCTGTGCTATGATTAGGTTAATGGGGTGGGAGTAGTTGCGGCGTAGCTGTTCTAATGTATCCGCGAGCTCAGGATGTAGGTTCTGGGGTGGCAAGTGCATGCAAGAGGTCATACATTGTGACCCTGCGGTACCCGTTCTTCTTTACAAGATTTTTATACAGTATATGTGCGGTAGCCACCAATTTCGAGTGCTGGTTTTGATGGTTCCTAGGTTAGCAGCGTGTTAGAGCGTCACTAGTCAGTTCACCAGATGAAAGCATGCCTTCGATGTCCGTTTTGCGAGTGCCAACGCCATGGTTTGGTTGCCCTGTTCGCCAAGAAGTGCTAGGTAGCAACCAGGCAAAGTGAATATGGTAACGGTATGTAGTTAAGGAGTTAGACGAGCAGAATTTGTACCTTCAGGTCTGTGACTTTACGCAGCAGCATACTTCGAGAGCACTCAGCGGTCTACGCATATGTTTTTGTTTGTTAGATGGTTTAGGCTGGTGCCGATGAGGAGAATGTCTGCTTGCATCCATTTCGTGCTGACTCGTAGAGTGGTTGGCTGTAGATGCAGGGTGAGCAGACTGCATAGGTTGTAGGGTCTGCAAATGCACTCAAAGTGTGCTGCAGCTGGGGCAGCTTTGCGAGGCGAATTCGATGTATTTAGGTTCATCAAGGTTGTCAGCAATGCTTTGGCTTAGCTGTATTTGAACACGATGTGTAGCGGACGGTTCGTGAAAGCCTGCGTGCACCGGGCAGTGAAGAATAGACTATGATATTCATTCGCGAATCCCCTGTTGAAAAATAGTGTCACCCATAATATGTGGACTATTTTACGTTGGCACGCGTGTAGTGTTGGTCTGCTAGTATAATAAACTGTTGGTATTCCAATCATCCACCTGAGTTAGCGTGTTCGTGGTGTATCAGTTCAGAAGCGCATGCGGGGAATGAATGCATTTGGCTAGTCTTGCGTAAGCAGGTGCTTGGTGGCATTTGGTCCATAATGTGTTTGGTCATATGCTAAAGCCTGCATGTGTGAAGCACGTGAAAGTGTTAGTGTAAAATAAGCTGTGATTATCTGCTTTTGATCGGATGATGCTTTTGTACTACATGTATATTTTCCGTGGGCAAGCTGAAACTGTACGGAAGATGCACACCCCACGAACATCTGTCCAGAAGCAGCAAGCGTACACAGACTCATGAAGACGCGTTGGTGCGGGATGGACAAGAGCCCAGTGGATTAGTTGGGACTAGAGGCTAGTCGGGTTTAAAGAGTGAGGGACGCTTTGTGGAATGGCGTTAGTAGCAGCAAGTGGGGCATGGGTTGAATATGTGGAAACCTAACCATGTGTCACTACCGGAGGTTCGGTTGCCATTGTCATCAGCCTAGAGGTGGCCTAGGCATGCCACCAAATGCCGACCTCAAGGTAACGCCTTCCCACACTGAAACGTAAGAAAATGGCATTGTAGAATTCAAGCGCCACGTACATGTGCGAAGATAGGCATGTATTCTAGCGCTATGGTCAGAGAAGCCTAAGGACCGTGGAGTAGCTGTAGCACCTTCGTAAATTGCTGGTGTATTTAATGCGAACGATGTGCTGAGGCGGCGGCTTTTCTATGCGTGGGTGCGTTGATGGGGTTCAGCAAGTGGGTTGTGCAAGGCTAGTGCAATTTTGGTGTGGATGGGCAGAAGCATTCAATGGGTACTTGGTGCTGTTTGGTACCACTGATCTCTTAGATTTGTTGCTGTGATTGTTGGTTCAAGCACCCAGCCGTCAATATGTTTATGCTATTCCAGTAGGACGTTGCTTTGTCGGCAGCGCCTCTGAAAGCTACTGCAGTGACTGGATCCAGTGCGCAAAATCAGTGTAGGCATCGTCGCGTCGTATTGTTCGTGCTCAGAAACAATCCCAGTACCAGCTCTTGAAGCGGATATGTGAGAATGGACCACGCAGAGTCGTTCTGCATCGGATGAAGGATTTTCTTTCATGGTGTATGTCTGGAGACGCGAATAGTTATTCTCAGCGTACGGAATCTCCATGCGAATTTGCCCATGCGAGGCGAGTCGTTTTAGCACCCCCAAAGCGGCTAGGAGTCGCCAACGCTCCGTTATGGGATTGATCCGGGGGCTGCCAAGCGTATTCACGCTGCATGACTCAGGAAGTAGGTGCTTTGCTTCATGACGTGTGACGAATGTAACGAGGTGACGTTTCCTCTAGCAAATGCATCTAGCCTTACACCACCACCTAGCTTTTGTGTTGCACTGGTATCGCTAGCCCTGTTGCATTGTGCAGGCACGCGGAGAGGGGTAGGTTGCGTACTGTGCTTGACGTGTGTATCACGTGGTTGCTCAGACATTTCCCATTGCTGTGGCGGACGCAGAGAGCCACAAAGACAGTTCCGAGTGGCATCCTTGGCCAGGAGAGCCTGAGCACCTTCACGTGGCTGGAGTTCTTTGATGTTTCGCTGTAGTACTGAATGCAGGCTTTGCGCTGATGGTGTGCATTTACTAATGCTGGTCTGCGGTCGAGATGTTCAGCCAGTGGGTCGTGCAAGCCATTTGCGGTTAGGGTGTGGGGGAAGATAAGCAGCCAATGTGTCGTAGCTGTTGTTTGATACTTCTCGTTCTTTAGACTTGTGGTGCGGAGTGTTAGTGGAGACTCGCAGGTGTCCGTGCGTTTAGACCAGTCTGACAGGACGATGCTGAGTTGGTAGGTTGTCTGCAAGCCAGTGGCAGTATGGTTTCTGTGCTTTAATTTGCGTTGGTGTTGTCATGTCGTATTACATGTTCTCAAAGCAACATTATCAATAGTAGCAAAAGAATCGCTTATGTGAGTATGGGCTAAGCGGAATTGATGCTTTGTACGATGTGCAGGCTTGTTCCATCGCATGTGTTTGGAGAAGCGGTCAGTTCTTTCCAACGTATGGAATACCTATTCGAGCTAGGCCATATGGCGAAATTGGTTCTAGCAGGGGCCCATCGGCTAGCACTTGCCGTTGGTCTGATGGGTTATTGATCTGGAGGCTGGTGAACATTAGCACGCTGCATGACTCAGGCAGTGCGCTCTTTGCCTCCAATCGTGCGGGGTGTAGTAGTTGTATTTTGCTGTAGCTAATGCATGTAGGCTCAGGCCAGCACCTAGCTTCTGTGCTGCAGTGGGATGTTTAGCAGTGTTGTTATGTGGAGTTGCACGTTGAGGAGTAGGCTGCGCCTTGCACTCAAAGTGTGTTTCACTTACATCCCAATATTCATCTATTGATGTGGCAGAGGCTGAAAGCGACAAGAGGACTAGCGGGTGGCATCCTTGATCAGGAGAGCCTGAGCACCTTCGAGTGACTGTACTTCTTTGGTGCTTCGCTGTGCTCTTGATCGAGCCTTGGCGGTGATGTTGTGCATTTGCTAATGCCGGTCTGCGTTGGCGATGTCCAGGAAGTGAGTTGTGCAAGGCAAGTGCGGTTTGGGTGTGGGGGAAGATAAGGAGCCAATGTGTCGTAGCTGTTGTTTGGTACTGCTCGTTCTTTAGACTTGTGGTGCGGAGTGTTAGTGGAGACTCGCAGGTTTTCGTGCGTTTAGGCGACTTTGGCAGGACG
>NW_020312237.1:0-34119 GCF_002999335.1 Cyclospora cayetanensis | reverse complement strand
AACGACAGTAGCGCGGATTAAAGCACAGGAACCGTACTGCCACTGACGTCCAGATGACCTGCCAACTCAGCATCGTCCTGCCACAGTCGCCTAAACGCACGGACGCCTGCGATA
Organism: Cyclospora cayetanensis; assembly: GCF_002999335.1. Taxonomy (NCBI): domain Eukaryota; phylum Apicomplexa; class Conoidasida; order Eucoccidiorida; family Eimeriidae; genus Cyclospora; species Cyclospora cayetanensis. The sequence continues at coordinate 34,005 of NW_020312237.1, read as the reverse complement.
TTTCACAACACTCTGAACTACATGTCTAACGAACTAATGGTTCCAAACAACACCTACGACGCATTGGCCGCTTAGCCGCCCCCACTCCCAAACCGCGCCTCGCTTGCACAACCCACTTCCTGAGAATCGCCAACGCAGAACGCATTAGCGAATGCGCACCATCAGCGCAAAGCCTGCATTACGAACAACAGGGAAGCATCAAAGAACTACAGGCATTCGGAGGTGCTTATGGTCTCCTGAACATGCATGCCACTCGGTCCTCCAGTTGTTGCCTTCAGATTCGGCCACTGCAATCGATAATATGTGGGCACCCAAGTAAAACACACATTGAGTGCAGTGGCCAGCCTGCTAATTCGCCTGCGCCTGAACATAGCAATAGTGCTAGCCATCCCACTGCAACACACAAACTAACTGCTGGCCTGAGCCTACATGCATTAGCTACAGCGAAATTCACATCCTACACCACAACACCTTTGCATGCAAAGAACGCACTTGCTGAGTCATGCAGCATGCAAACGTTCACCAGCCTCCATATCAATAACGCATCAAAGGGACGGCAAGTACTAGCCTATGTGCTCGTGCTAGAACCACTCTGGTCTTATAACCAAGCTCACATAAGCATTCCATACGCTGAAAACAATTGACCACTTCATTATCCACATGCCATGGAACAAGCCTCCACATGTTATGAATCACCAACTCCGCATAGCTCCATACTCACATTAGTGGTTCTATTGCTGTTATTGACATTGTTCTTTTGAGCACATGCAATACGACACGACGATGACAGCGCAGATTATTGCACAGGAACCGTACTGCCACTGACGTCTAGAGCACCTGCCAACTCAGCATCGTCCTGCCACAGTCGCCTAAACGCACGGACGCCTGAAAGTCTGTACAACACTCCGAACCACATGTCTAGGGAACCAGTGGTACCAAACTACACCTACAACACATTGGCTGCTTATCCGCCTCCACACCCAAACCGCACTTGCCTTGCACAACCCACTGCCTGCACATCGCCAACGCAGACCGCATTAGCGAATGCGCACCATCAGCGCAAAAGCTGCATTGCATACAACAGCCAAAGATCAAACAACTACAGCCACTCGAAGGTGCACAGGCGCTCCTGAACAAGGATGCCGCTCGGTACTCCAATTGTCGTTTTCAGCTTCCGCTCATAACGGAGCATGCAAGCGAAACGCACGTTGAGTGCAGTGGGCAGCCTGCTCCTTCCCCTGGAGCCGCGCATAACAACAGTGCTAGCCATCCCGCTGCAACACGCAAGCTAACTGCTGGCCCATGCCTACGTGCATTAGCTACAGCAAAATGCACATTCTACACCCCACACCTTTGCATGCAAAGACCGCACTTGCTGAGTCATGTAGCTTGCGAATGTTCACCAGCCTCCATATCAATAACGCATCAAAGCGACAGCAAGTGCTAGCCTATGTGCTTGTGCTAGAACCACTCTAGTCTTATGGCCAACCATGCATAGGTATTGTATACGCTAGGAACAAGTGATTACTTCTCCATCCACATGCCATGGAACAAGCCTCCACATCTTATAAAGCACCAATTCGCCTTTACCCCATACTCACATAAGCCATTCTATTGCTGCTATTGACATTGTTGCTTTGAGCACATGCAATAGGACACGACGACGACAGCGCAGATTAAAGCACAGGAACCGTACTGCCACTGGCGTCCAGAGCACCTGCCAACTCAGCATCGTCCTGCCACAGTCCCCTAAACGCAAAGACCCCTGCGAGTCTCCACAACACTCCGAACCACATGTCTATTAGACCAGTGGTACCAAACAACACCGACGACACATTGGCTGCTTATCCGCCCCCACACCCAAACCGCACTTGCGATGCACAACCCACTAGCTGTACATCGCCAACGCAGACCGGCATCAGCAAATGCGCATCATTAGCGCAAAGGCTGCGGTACGTACAGCACCGATACATCAAAGCACTACAGCCACTCAAAGGTGCTTAGGCGCTCCTGAACATGCATGCCGCTCGGTCCTCCAATTGTCGTTCTCAACCTTCTTCTCATAACGCAGCATCCACGTAAAACACACTTTAAGCGCAGTGGGCAGCCTGCTCCTTCCCCTGCGGCTGCACATAACAACAGCGCTAGCCATCCCACTGCAACACACAAACTAACTGCTGGCCTGAGCCTACATGCATTAGCTACAGCAAAATGCACATGTTACTCCCCACACCTTTGCATGCAAAGAGCGCACTTGCTGAGTAATGCAGCATGCAAATTTTCACCAGCCTCCATATCAATAACGCATCAAAGCGACACCAGGTGCTAACCTATGTGCTCGTGCTAGAACCACTCTAGTCTTATGGACTAGCACGCATAGGCATTGTATACGCTAGAAACAACTGACCACTTCTCCATCCACATGGCTTGAGGCAAGCCTACACACCTTCTAGAGCACCAATTCGGCATAGCACCATACTCACATAAGCGATTCTATTGCTGCTATTGATATTGTTGCTTTGAGCACATGCAATACGACACGACGACACCAACGCTGATTCACGCACAGGAACCACACTGCCACTGGCGTCCAGAGCACCTGCCAACTCAGCATCGTCCTGCCACAGTCGCCTAAACGCAAAGACGCTTGCAAGTCTCCACAACACTCCGAACCACATGTCTATTAGACCACTGGTACCAAACAACACCTGCAACACATTCAACGCTTATCCTTCCCTACACCCAAACCGCTCCTGGCTTGCACAACCCACTTTCTGCACATCGCCAACGCAGACACGCATTAGCAAATGCGCACCATCAGCGCAAAGCCTGCATTACGTACAACAGCCAAACATCAAAGAACTACAGCCACTCGAAGGTGCTCAGGCTCTCCTAAACATGCATGCCGCTGGGTCCTCCTATTCTCGCTTTCAGATTCGCCCACTCCATTACATAATATATGAGCACCCAAGTGAAACACACTTTGAGTGCAGTGCGCGCCCTGCTCCCCTCCAAGCGGCTACACATAACAGCAGTGCTAGCCATCCCACTGCAACACACAAACTAACTACTGGCCTAAGCCTGCATGCATTAGCTACAGCAAAATGCACATGTTACACCCCACATCTTTGCATGCAAAGAGCGCACTGCCTGAGTCATGCAGTGTGCAAACGTTCACCAGCCTCCATGTCAATTCCGCACTAAAGGGACAGCAAGTGCTAGCCTATGTGCTCGTGCTAGAACCACTCTAGTCTTAGGGCCAAGCTCGCATAAGCATTCCATGAGCTAGAACCAACTGATCACTTCTTCATCCACATGCCATGGAACAAGCCTCCACATCCTGTGCAGCACCAATTTGCCATGCCATTCAACTCACATAAGCGATTCTATTGCTGATATTGATATTGCTGCTTTGAACACATGCAATGCGACACGACGACACCAGCGCCGATTCAAGCACAGAAACCATACTGCCACTGACGTCCGCAGAACCTGCCAACTCAGCATCGTCCTGCCACAGTCGCCTAAACGCACGGACGCCTGCAAGTCTGTACAACACTCCAAACCACATGTGTAGGACACCAGTGCTACAAAACAACACCTACAAGACATTGGCTGCTTATCCGCTCCCACACCCAAACCGCACTTGCCTTCCACAACCCACTGCCTGCACGTCGCCAACGCAGACAGGTAATACCAAATGCAGACCATCAGTGCAAAGGGCCCATTACGCACAACAGCGAAACATCAAAGAACTACAGCCATTCGAAGGAGCTCAGGCTATCCTGAACATGCATGCCACTCGGTCCTCCAATTTTTTTTTTTGAGATTCGGTCGCTGCAATACACAATATCTGAGCATCTAAGTGAAACGAACTTTGAGTGCAATGCGCAGCCTGCTCCTCTTCCTGAGCCTGCACATAACAACAGTGCTAGCCATCCCACTGCAACGCACAAACTAACTGCTGGCCTGAACCTACATGCATTAGCTACAGCAAAATGCACATTCTACACCCCACACCTTTGCATGCAAAGAACGCACTTGCTGAGTCATGCAGCGTGCAAATGTTCACCAGCCTCCATATCAATAACGCATCAAAGCGACGGCAAGTGCTAGCCAATCTGCTCGTGCTAGAACTACTCTAGTCTTATGGCCAAACTCGCATAGACATTCCATACGCTAGAAAGCACTAAACACTTCATTATCCACATGCCATCATGGAACAACTCTCCAAAACTTGTAAACCACCGATTCGGATTGGCCTCATGCTCACATAAACGGTTCTATTGCTGCTATTGATATTGCTGCTTTGAGCACATGGAATACGACACGACGACACCAACGCAGATTGATGCACAGAAACCGTACTACCACTGGCGTCCAGAGCACCTGCCAACTCAGCATCGTCCTACCGGAGTCCACTAAACACACGGACGCCTACGAGTCTCCACAACACTCCGCACCACATGTCTAACAGACGAGTGGTACCAAACGACACCTACGACACATTGGCTGCTTATCCTTCCCTACACCCAAACCGCACTTGCCTTGCACAACCCACTAGCTGCACATCACCAACGCAGACCGGTATTAGCAAATGCGCTCCATCAGCGCAAAGGGTGCATTACGTACAACAGCGAAACATCAAAGAACTACAGCCACTCGAAGGTGCTTACGCGCTCCTGAACATGCATGACACCCGCTCCTCGAATTGTCACTTTCAGATTCGGCAACTGCAATACACAATATGTGAGCACCCAAGTGAAACACACTTTGAGTGCAATGCGCAGCGTACTCCTCCCCCTGCAGCTGCGCATATCAACAGTGCTAGCCATCCCACTGCAACACACAAGCTAACTGCTGGCCTGAGCCTACATGCATTAGCTACAGCAAAAAGCACATACTACACACCACACCTTTGCATGCAAAGAACGCACTGCCTGAGTCATGCAGCGTGCAAATGTTCACCAGCCTCCATATCAATAACGCATCAAAGCGACAGCAAGTGCTAGCCTATGTGCTCGTGCTAGAACCACTCTAGTCTTATGCCCAAGCTTGCATAGATATTCCATACGCTAGAAACAACTGACCACTTCTCCATCCACATGCCATGGAACAAGCCTCCAAGTCGAATAGAACACCAACTCGGCATAGCCCCATACTCACATGAGCGGTTCTATTGCTGCTATTGATATTGCTGGTTTGAGCACATGCAATACGACACGACGACACCAATGCAGATTAAAGCACAGAAACCGTACTGACACTGGCGTCCAGAGCACCTGCCAACTCAGCATCCTCCTGCCACAGTCCCCTAAACACACGGACGCCTGCTAGTCTCCAGTCACACTCCGCACCACATGTGTAAAGAACCCATAGTACCAAACGACACCTACAACACATTGGCTGCTTATCCTTCCCTACACCCAAACCGCACCAGGCTTGCACAACCCACTTTCTGCACATCACCAACGCAGACTGGCATCAGCGAATGCGCACCATCAGGGCAAAGGGCGCATTACGTACAGCACCGAAACATTGAAGAACTACAGCCACTCGGAGGTGTATAGGCTCTCCTGAACATGCATGCCGCTCGGTCCTCCAATTGTACCCTTCAGATTCGGCCACTGCAATAGACAATATATAAGCATCCAATTGAAATAGATTTCGAGCGCAGTGGCCAGCCTGCTCGTGCCCGTGCGGCTACATATAACAGCAGTGCTAGCCATCCTACTGCAACACACAAGCTAACTGCGGGCCTCAGCCTACATGCATTAGCTACAGCAAAAAGCACATACTACATCCCAACACCCGTGCATGCAAAGAGCGCACTGCCTGAGTCATGCAGCGTGCAAATGTTCACCAGCCTCCATATCAATAACGCATCAAAGGGACAGCAAGTGCTAGCCTATGTGCTCGTGCTAGAACCACTCTAGTGTATGTACACGCTCCCATAAGCATTGCATACGCTGGAAAAAACTGAACCCTTCTCCATCCACATGCCATGGAACAAACCTCAGCATCCCATAAAGCACCAATTCGGCATGATCCCATAGTCGCATAAGAGGTTCTATTGCTGCTATTGATATTGTTGCTTTGAGCACATGCAATACGACACGACGACAGAAGCGCAGATTTAAGCACAGAAACCATACTGCCACTGGCGTCCAGAGGACCTGCCAACTCAGCATCGTCCTGCCGGAGTCCCCTAAACGCACAGACGCCTGCGAGTCTCCAGTCGCACTACAAACCACATGTCTAACAGACGAGTGGTACGAAACGACACCTACGACACATTGGCTGCTTATCCGCCCCCAAAACCAAACCGCACCTGGCTTTGGACAACCCACTTTCTGCACATCGCAAAAGCCGACCCGCATAAGGAAATGTGCACTATCAGCGCAAAGGCTGCATTACGTACAACAGCCAAACATCAAAGAACTCCAGTCACTCAAAGGTGCATAGGCTCTCCTGAACATGCATGCCGCTCGGTCCTCCAATTGTAGCTTTCAGATTCAGAAAATATCGGAGCATCTGAGTGAATCATCCAAGCAAAATACACTTTGAGTGCAGTGCGCAGCCTGCACCTCCACCTGCAGCTGCACATAACAACAGTGCTGACCATCCCACTTCAACACACAAGCTAACTGCTGGCCTGAGCTTACATGCATTAGCTACAGCAAAATGCACATCCTACACCCCGCACCTTTGCGTGCAAAGAGCGCACTGCCTGAGTCATGCAGCGTGCAAATGTTCACCAGCCTCCATATCAATAACGCATCAAAGCGACGCCAAGTGCTAGCCTATGTGCTCGTGCTAGAACCACTCTAGTCTTATGGCCAAGCTCGCATAAGCATTCCATACACTAGAAACAACTGACCACTTCTGCATCCACATGCTATGGAACACGCGTACACATGTTCTAAAACACGAATTTGGCATAGCCCATACTGAAATACGCGCTTCTATTGTTGCTATTGATATTGCTGCTTTGAACACATGCAATACGACACGACGACAGAAGCGCAGATTAAAGCACAGAAACCGTACTGACACTGGCGTCCAGAGCACCTGCCAACTCAGCATCGTCCTGCCACAGTCCCCTAAACGCAAAGACGCCTGCAAATCTTCACAACACTCCGAACCACATGTCTAAAGGACCACTGGTACGAAACGACACCTACGACACATTGGCTGCTTATCTGCCCCCACACCCAAACCGCACTTGCCTTGCACAAACCCACCAGCTGAGAATCGCCAACGCAGACCGGTATTAGCAAATGCGCTGGAGCAGCGCAAAGCCTGTAATAAGTACAGCAACGAAACATCAAAGAACTACAGCCACTCGAAGGTGCACAGGCGCTCCTGAACATGCATGCCGCTCGGTCTTCCAATTGTCGCTTTCAGATTCGCCCACTACACTATATAATATATGAGCATCCACGTGAAACACACTTTGAGTGCAATGCGCAGCCTGCTCCTCCCCCTGGAGCCGCACATAACAACAGTGCTAGCCATCCCACTGCAACACACAAGCTAACTGCTGGCCTGAACCTACATGCATTAGCTACAGCAAAATGCACATTCTGCACACCACACCTTTGCATGCAAAGAACGCACTCTCTGAGTCATGCAGCGTGCAAATGTTGAACAGCCTCCATATCAATTCCGCATCAAAGCGACAGCAAGTGCTAGCCAATCTGCTCGTGCTAGAACCACTCTAGTCTTATGCCCAAGCTCGCATAGGTATGCTATACACTAGAAACACCTGACGACTTCTCCATCCACATGCCATGGAACAAGCCTCCAAGTCGAATAGAACACCAATTCGGCATAGCCGCATGCTCACATAAGCAGTTCTATTGTTGCTACTGATATTGTTGCTTTGAGCATATGCAATACGACACGACGACACCAACGCAGATTCAAGCACAGAAACCGTACTACCACTGGCGTCTAGAGCACCTGCCAACTCAGCATCGTCTTGCCACAGTCACCTAAACGCATGGACGCCTGCCAGTCTCCACAACACTCCGAACCACATCTCTGGGTGTTCAGTGGTACGAAACGACACCTACGACACATTGGCTGCTTATTCGCCCCCACACCCAAACCGCACTTGCCTTGCACAACCCACTTTCTGCACATCGCCAACGCGGACACGCATGAGCAAATGCAGACCATCAGCGCAAAGGGTGCATCACGTATAACAGCCAGACATCAAAGAAGTACAGCCACTCGAAGGTGTATAGGCGCTCCTGAACATGCATGCCGCTCGGTCCAACAACTGTCGCCTTCAGATTTGCCCACTGCAATACACAATATGAGCACCCAAGTGAAACACACGTTGAGTGCAGTGGGCAGCCTGCTCCTTCCCCTGCGCCTGCGCATGACAACAGTTCTAGCCATCCCACTGCAACACACAAGCTAACTGCTGGCCTGAGCCTACATGCATTAGCTACAGCAAAAAGCTCATTCTAAACCCCACACCTTTGCATGCAAAGAACGCACTTGCTGAGTCATGCAGCATGCAAATGTTCACCAGCCTCCATATCGATTCCGCAACAAAGCGACAGCAAGTGCTAGCTCATGTGCTCGTGCTAGAACCACTCTAGTCTTATGGCCAAACTCGCATAGACATTCCATACACTAGAAACAACTGACCACTTCTCCATCCACATGCCATGGAACAAGCCTCCACATCTTATAAAGCACCAATTCGCCATAGCCCCATACTCACATGAGCGGTTTTGTTGCTGCTATTGATACTGTTGCTTTGAGCACATGCAATGCGACACGATGACACCAACGCCGATTCAAGCACAGAAACCGTACTGCCACTGGCGTCTAGAGCACCTGCCAACTCAGCATCGTCCTGCCACAGTCCCCTAAACGCATGGACGCCTGCGAGTCTCCACAACACTCCGAACCACATGTCTATTAGACCAGTGGTACCAAACGACACCTACGAAACATTGGCTGCTTATCCGCCCCCACACCCAAACCGCACTTGCCTTGCACAACCCACTAGCTGAGAATCGCCAACGCAGATCGGTATGAGCAAATGCGCTTGATCGGCGCAAAGGCTGCAGTACGTACAGCAGCAAAACATCAAAGAACTACAGGCATTCGAAGGTGCATAGGCGCTCCTGAACATGCATGCCGCTTGGTCGTCCAGTTCTTGCTTTCAGATTCGACCACTGCAATAGATACTATATAAGCATCCACGTGAAACACACATTGAGTGCAGTGGGCAGCCTGCTTCTTCCCCTGCGCCTGCAACTGACAACAGTGCTAGCCATCCTACTGCAACACACAAGCTAACTGCTGGCCTGCGCCTGCATGCATTAGCTACAGTAAAATGCACATCCTACACCCCACACCTTTGCATGCAAAGAACGCACTTGCTGAGTCATGCAGTGTGCAAATGTTCACCAGCCTCCATATCAATTCTGAATCAAAGCGACAGCAAGTGCTATCCGATCTGCGCGTCCCAGAACCACTGTAGTCTTATGGACTAGCTCGCGTAAGCGTTCCATATACTAGAAACAACTGACCATTTCTCCATTCACATGCCTTGAGGCAAGCCCCCGCATGTTATAAAGCACCGATTCGGCATAGCCCCATACTCACATAAGCCATTCTATTGCTGCTATTGATATTGTTGCTTTGAGCACATGCAATACGACACGACACCAACGCAGATTGATGCACAGGAACCGTACTACTACTGGCTTCCAGAGCACCTGCCAACTCAGCATCGTCCTGCCACAGTCCCCTAAACGCATGAACGCCTGCCAGTCTCCACAACACTCCGAACCACATCTCTAGGGGATCAGTGGTAGCAAACAACACCTACGACACATTGGCTGCTTACCCGCTCCCACACCCAAACCGCACTTGCGATGCACAACCCACTAGCTGCACATCGCCAACGCAGACCGGCATGAGCAAAATTCCACTCCATCAGCGCAAAGCCTGTAATAAGTACAGCAACGAAACATCAAAGAACTACAGCCACTCAAAGGTGTATAGGCGCTCCTGAACATGCATGCCGCTCGGTCTTCCAATTGTAGCTTTCAGATTCGCCCACTACAATAGATAATATATAAGCATCCAAGTGAAACACACATTGAGTGCAGTGGGCAGCCTGCTCCTCCCCCTGGAGCCGCACATAACAACAGTGCTAGCCATCCCACTGCAACACACAAGCTAACTGCTGGCCTGAACCTACATGCATTAGCTACAGCAAAATGCACATTCTACACCCCACACCTTTGCATGCAAAGAACGCACTCTCTGAGTCATGCAGCGTGCAAATGTTCACCAGCCTCCATATAAATTCAGCATCAAAGCGACGCCAAGTGCTAGCCTATGTGCTCGTGCTAGAACCACTCTAGTCTTATGCCCAAGCTCGCACAGGCATTCCATACACTGCAAACAACTGACTACGTCTCCATCCACATACCTTGAGCCAAGCCTACGCATGTTATGAAGTACCAACGTTCGTTTACCCCATACTCACATGAGCGGTTCTATTGCTGCTATTGATACTGTTGCTTTGAGCACATGCAATACGACACGACACCAACGCAGATTGATGCACAGAAACTGTACTGCCACTGGCGTCCAGAGCACTTGCCAACTCAGCATCGTCCTGTCACACCCCTATAAACTCAAGGGCGCTTGCGAGTCTCCACTAGCACACCGAGGCACATGTCTAAAGAACCAGTGGTACCAAACACCACCTACTACACACTGGCTGTTTATCCGCTCCCACTCCCAAACCCCACTTGCCTTGCACAACCCACTTTCTGCAGATCGCAAAAGCAGAACGGCACTAGCCAATCCGCCCGATCAGGGCAAACGCTGCATTACGTACAACACCGAAGCATCAAACAACTACAGGCACTCGAAGGTGCACAGGCGCTCCTGAACATGCATGCCGCTCGGTCCTCCAATTGTCGCTTTCAGATTCGCCCACTGCAATACATGAAATGCAAGCACCCAGGTAAAACACACCTCGAGTGCAGTGGGCAGCCTGCTCCTCCCCCTGGAGCCGCACATAACAACAGTGCTAGCCATCCCACTGCAACACACAAGCTAACTGCTGGCCTGAACCTACATGCATTAGCTACAGCAAAAAGCACATTCTAAACCCCACACCTTTGCATGCAAAGAACGCACTTGCTGAGTCATGCAGTGTGCAAACGTTCACCAGCCTCCATATAAATTCCGCATCAAAGCGACAGCAAGTGCTAGCCAATCTGCTCGTGCTAGAACCACTCTAGTCTTATGCCCAAGCTCGCATAGGTATGCTATACACTAGAAACACCTGACGACTTCTCCATCCACATGCCATGGAACAAGCCTCCAAGTCGAATAGAACACCAATTCGGCATAGCCGCATGCTCACATAAGCAGTTCTATTGCTGCTATTGATATTGTTGGTGTAAGCACATGCAATACGACACGACGACACCAACGCAGATTCAAGCACAGAAACCGTACTACCACTGGCGTCCAGAGCGCCTGCCAACGCAGCATCGTCCTGCCACAGTCGCCTAAACGCATGGACGCCTGCCAGTCTCCACTCACACTCCGCACCATATGTCTGAAAGACGAGTGGTACCAAACGACACCTACGACACATTGGCAGCTTATCCGCTCGCACTCCCAAACCCCACTTGCCTTGCGCAACCCACTAGCTGGATATCGCCAACGCAGACACGCATTATCAAATGCGCACCATCAGCGCAAAGGGTCCATTACGTACAGCAGCAAAACATCAAAACAGGCACTCGAAGGTGCTTACGCGCTCCCGAACAAGGATGCCACTCGGTCCTCCAGTTGTTGCCTTCAGATTCGGCCACTGCAATCGATAATATGTTTGCACCCAAGTAAAACACACATTGATTGCAGTGGACAGCATGCTAATTCGCCTGCGCCTGCACATAACAACAGTTCTAGCCATCCCACTGCAACACACAAGCTAACTGCTGGCCTGAACCTACATGCATCAGCTACAGCAAAATGCACATTCTAAACCCCACACCTTTGCATGCAAAGAGCGCACTGCCTGAGTCATGCAGCGGGCAAGCGCTCACTAACCTCCATATCAATTCTGCATCAAAGCGACGCCAAGCGCTAGCCAATCTGCTCGTGCTAGAACCACTCTAGTCTTATGACCAAGCTCGCATAGACATTCCATACACTGAAATCAACTGACGACCTCCATTCACATGCCATGGAACAAGCCTCCAAGTCGAATAGAACACCAACTCTGCATAGCCCCATACTCTCATAAGCAGTTCTATTGCTGCTATCGATATTGTTGCTTTGAGCACATGCAATACGACACGACGACACCAACGCAGATTCAAGCACAAAAACCGTACTGCCACTGGCGTCCAGACGAACTGCCAACTCAGCATCGTCTTGCCACAGTCGCCTAAACGCATGGACGCCTGCGAGTCTCCACAACACTCCGCACCATGTGTCTAACAGACGAGTGGTACGAAACGACACATTCGCTGCTTATCCGCTCCCACACCCTAACCGCACTTGCGATGCACAACCCACTTTCTGCACATCGCCAACGCAGACACGCATTATCAAATGCGCACCATCAGCGCAAAGGGTCCATTACGTACAGCAGCCAAACATCAAAAACCTACAGCCACTCGAAGGTGCTTGGGCGCTCCTAAACACGCATGTCGCTCGGTCCAACAACTGTCGCTTTCAGATTCGCCCACCGCAATCGATAATATGTGGGCACCCAAGCAAAACACACATTGAGTGCAGTGGGCAGCCTGCTCCTCCCCCTGCGACTACACATAACAACAGTGCTAGCCATCCTACTGCAACACACAAGCTAACTGCTGGCCTGAACCTACATGCATTAGCTACAGCAAAATGCACATTCTACACCCCACACCTTTGCATGCAAAGAGCGCACTCTCTGAGTCATGAGTGTGCAAATGTTCAACAGCCTCCATATAAATTCTGCATCAAAGCGACGCCAAGTGCTAGCCTATGTACTCGTGCTAGAACCACTCTAGTCTTATGGCCAAACCCGCATAAGCATTCCATGAGCTAGAAACAACTGACCACTTCTCCATCCACATGCCATGAAACAAGCCTCCGCATCGTATAAAGCAGCAATTGGCCTTTACCCCGTACTCACATGAGCGGTTCTATTGCTGCTATTGATACTGTTGCTTTGAGCACATGCAATACGACACGACGACACCAACGCAGATTCAAGCACAGAAACCGTACTGCCACTGGCGTCAAGAAGACCTGCCAACTCAGCATCGTCCTGCCGGAGTCCACTAAACGCACGGAAGCCTGCGAGTCTCCACAACACTCCGCACCACGTGTCTATTAGACCAGTGGTACCAAACAACACCTACAAGACATTGGGTGCTTAGCCACCCGCATATCCAAACCGCAGATGGCTTGCACAACCCACTTGCTGAGAATCTCCAATGCACACCGGTATTAGCAAATACGCATTATCAGCGCAAAGGTTGCATTACGTACAACAGCCAAACATCAAAGAACTACAGCCACTCGAAGATGTATAGGCGCTCCTGAACATGCATGCCGCTCGGTCCTCCAATTGTTGCTTTCAGATCCGCCCACTGCAATAGATACTATATAAGCATCCACGTCAAACACACATTGAATGTAGTGGGCAGCCTGATCCTCCCCCTGGAGCCACATATAACAACAGTACTAGCCAAAACACTCCAGCACAGACGCTGACTGCTGCCCTGAGCCTACATGCATTAGCTACAGCAGAAAGCACATGCTATACATCACGCCTTTGCATGTAAAGAGTGCACTGCCTGAGTCATGTAGCGTGCAAATGTTCACCAGCCTCCATATAAATTCTGAATCAAAGCGACACCAAGTGCTAGCCAATCTCCTCGTCCTAGAGCCACTCTTGTCTTATGGACTACCTCGTAGAGACATTCCATGAGCTAGAACCAACTGACTACTTCTCCATCCACATGCCATGGAACAAGCCTGTGCATCTTATAAATGAACGATTCGCCTTTGCCCCATACTCACATAAACGGTTCTTTTGCTGCTATTGATATTCTTGCTTTGAGCACGTGCAATACGAGACGACGACACCAAGGGAGACTAAACCACAGCAACCGTATTGCAACTGGTGTCCAGAGCACCTGCCAACTCAGCATCATCCTGCCACAGTCCCCTAAACGCACGGACGCCTGCGAGTCTCCACTACAACTCCGCACCACATCTCTAAAGGACGAGTGCGACCAAACGACACCTACGACACATTGGCTGCTTAGGCACCTCCACATCCATACCGCACTTGGCTTGCACAACCCACTAGCTGAGAATCGCCAACACACAGCGGCATCAGCGAACACGCTTATCAGCGCAAACGGTGCATTACGTACAACAGCGAAAGATCAACGAACTACAGCCACTCGAAGGTGCTTACGCGCTCCTGAACATGCATGCCGCTCGGTCTTCCAATCGTTGCTTTTAGATTCGGCCACTGCAATACATAATACGTGGAAACCACGTGCAACACGCATTGAGTGCAGCAAGCAGCCTGCTCCTTCCCCTGGAGCCGCGCATAACAACAGTGCTAGCCATCCCACTGCAACACACAAGCTAACTGCTGGCCTGAACCTACATGCATTAGCTACAGCAAAAAGCACATCCCTCACCCCACACCCTTGCATGCAAAGAGCGCACTTGCTGAGTCATGCAGCGTGCAAATGTTCACCAGCTTCCATATCAATAACGCATCAAAGCGACAGCACGTGCTAGCCAATCTGCTCGCCCTAGAACCACTCTACCCTTATGCCCAAGCTCGCATAAGCATTCCATACGCTGTATCAACTGACGACTTCTCAACCCACATGCCATGCAACAAGCCTACACACATTGTAGATCATCAATTCGGCATAGCCCCATACTCTCATAAGCAGTTCTATTGCTGCTATCGACATTGTTGCTTTGAGCACATGCAATACGACATGACGACAGAAGAGCAGATTCAAGCAAAGGAACCGTACTGCCACTGGCGTCCAGAGCACCTGCCAACTCAGCGACGTCCTGCCACAGTCCCCTAAACGCACGGACGCCTGCGAGTCTCCACAACACTCCGAATCACATGTATATCAGACCAGTGGTACCAAACAACACCTACGACACATTGGTTGCTTATCCGCTCCCACACCCTAACCGCACTTGCCTTGCACAACCCACTTTCTGCACATCGCCAACGCAGACAAGCATGAGCAAATGCGCTCCATCAGCGGAAAGGCTCCAATACGTACAACACCGAAACATTAAAGAACTACTTCCACTCGAAGGTGCTTGGGCGCTCCTGAACATGCATGCCGCTCCGTCCTCCAATTGTAGCTTTCAGAGTCGCCCACTGCAATACACAATATGTGGGCATCCAAGTGAAACACGCATTGAGTACAGTGGGCAGCTTACTCCTCCCACTGCGACTGCACATAACAACAGTGCTAGCCATCCCACTGCAACACACAAGCTAACTGCTGGCCTGAGCCTACATGCATTAGCTACAGCAAAATGCACATGCTGCACCCCACACCTTTGCATGCAAGGAGCGCACTTGCTGAGTCATGAAGCATGCAAATGTTCACCAGCCTCCATATAAATTCTGCATCAAAGTGACACCAAGTGCTAGCCAATCTCCTCGTCCTAGAGCCACTCTTGTCTTATGGACTACCTCGTAGAGACATTCCATGAGCTAGAACCAACTGACTACTTCTCCATCCACATGCCATGGAACACGCCTCGACATTCTATAAAGCACCGATTCGGCATAGCCCCATACTCACATAAGCGGTTCTATTGCTGCTATTGATATTGTTGCTTTGAGCACATGCAATACGACACGACGACACCGACGCAGATTAAAGCACAGGAACCGTACTGCCACTCGCTTCTAGAGGACCTACCAACTCAGCACCGTCCTTCCACGGTCCCCTAAACACACGGACGCCTGCAAGCCCCCTCTGACACTCCGCACCACATGTCTATCAGATCAGTGGTACCAAGCAACACCTGCAACCCATTGGCTGCTTATCCGCCCTCCACACCCAAACCACACTTGCCTTACACAACCCACTAGCTGCACATCGCCAACGAAGACCGGTATTAGCAAATGCGCTCCATCAGGCCAAAGGCTGCACTATTTTACAACACCGAAACATCAAAGAACTACAGAAACTCGAAGGTGCACAGGCGCTCCTGAACATGCATGCCGCTCGGTCCTCCAATTGTTGCTCTCAGCTTCGCCCACTGCAATAGATACTATATGAGCATCCAAGTGAAACACACTGAGTGCAGTGGGCAGCCTGCTTCTCCCCCTGAGACTACACATAACAACAGTTCTAGCCATCCCACTGCAACACACAAGCTAACTGCTGGCCTGAACCTACATGCATTAGCTACAGCAAAATGCACATTCTACACCCCACACCTTTGCATGCAAAGAACGCACTTGCTGAGTCATGCAGCGTGCAAATGTTCACCAGCCTCTATATCAAGTCTGCATCAAAGCTACGCCAAGTGCTAGCCAATGGCCTCGTGCTAGAACCACTCTAGTCTTATGGCCAAGCTCGCATAGACACTCCATAAGGTGGAAACAACTGGCCCATTCTCCATCATCATGCCATGGAACACGCCTCGACATCCTATAATAAACCGATTCGGGATACCCACACACTCACACAAGCGGTTCTATTGCTGCTATTGATATTGTTGCTTTGAGCACATGCAATACGACACGACGACACCAACGCAGATTTAAGCACAGGAACCGTACTGACACTCGCTTCCAGAGCACCTGCCAACTCAGCATCGTCCTGCCACAGTTCCCTTAACGCAGGAACGCCTGCAAGCCTCTACTAACACTCCAGACCACATATCTATTAGACCAGTGGTACCAAACGACACCTACGACACATTGACTGCTTATCCACCTCCACACCCATTCTGCACCTGCCTTGCACAACCCACTAGCTGAGAATCGCCAACGCAGACACGCATGAGCAAATGCGCACCATCAGGGCAAAGGCTCCAGTACGTACAACAGCCAAACATCAAAGAACTACAGCCACTCGAAGGTGCATAGGCACTCCTGAACATGCATGCCGCTCGGTCCTCCAATTGTCGCTTTCAGATTCGCCCACTACAATAGATAATATCCGAGCATCCAAATAAAACACACTTCAAGTACAGTAGGCAGCCTGCTCCTCCCACTCCGACTACACATAACAACAGTGCTAGCCATCCCACTGCAACACACAAGCTAACTGCTGGCCTGAACCTACATGCATCAGCTACAGCAAAATGCACATTCTACACCCCACACCTTTGCATGCAAAGAACGCACTTGCTGAGTCATGCAGCGTGCAAATGTTCACCAGCCTCCATATCGATTCTGCATCAAACAGACGCCAAGTGCTAGCCGATGTGCTTGTGCTAGAACCACTCTAGTCTTATGGCCAAACTCGCATAAGCATTCCATACACTAGAAACAACTAACCACTTCTCCATCCACATGGCTTGAGGCAAGCCTCCACACCTTCTAGAGCACCAATTCAGCATAGCTCCATACTCACATAAGCAGTTCTATTGCTGCTATTGACATTGTTGCTTTGAGCACATGCAATACGACACGACGACACCAACGCAGATTTAAGCACAGGGACCGTGCTGCCACTGGCGTCCAGAGCACCTGCCAACTCAGCATCGTCCTGCCACGGTCCCCTAAACACACGGACGCCTGCAAGTCTCCACTCACACTCCGCACCAGACGTCTATCAGATCAGTCGTACCAAGCGACACCTACGACACATTGGTTGCTTATCCGCTCCAACACCCTAACCGCACTTGCCTTGCACAACCCACTTTCTGCACATCGCCAACGTAGACACGCATTAGCAAATGCGCACCATCAGCGCAAGGGGTCCATTACGTACAGCACCGAAACATCAAAGAACTACAGCCACTCGAAGGTGCATAGGCTCTCCTGAACATGCATGTCGCTCGGTCCTCCAATTGTCGCTTTCAGATTCGCCCATTGCAATCAATAATATATAAGCATCTAAGTGAAACACACTTTGAGTGCAGTGGGCAGCCGGCTCTTCCCTCTGCGGCTACACACAACAACAGTGCTAGCCATCCCACTGCAGCACAGAAGCTAACTGCTGGCCTGAGCCTACATGCATTAGCTACAGCAAAATGCACATCCTACACCACCAACACCTTTGCACGCGAGGAGCGCACTTTCTGAGTCATGCAGCGTTCAAATGTTCAACAGCCTCCACATCAATTCCGCATCAAAGCTACGCCGAGTGCTAGTCCATGTGCTCGTGCTTGAACCACTCTAGTCATACGGGTAAACACACCTAAGCATTCGGTACGCAGGAAACAACGCACCATTTCTCCATCATCATGCCATCGAACACGCCCCCATATCAAAAGAAGCACCGATTCGGCAAAGACCCACACTTACATAAGCGGTTCTATTGCTGCTGTTGATGTTGTTGCTTTGAGCACATGCAATACGACACGACGACACCAACGCAGATTCAAGCACAGGAACCGTACTGCCACTGGCGTCCAGTGGAACTGCCAACTCAGCATCGTCCTGCCACAGTCCCCTAAACGCACGGACGCCTGTGAGTCTCCAGTAACACTCCTCACCACATGTCTATTAGACCAGTGGTAGCAAACAACACCTACGACACATTGGCTGCTTATCCGCCCCCCACACCCAAACCGCACTTGCCTTGCACAACCCACTTTCTGCACATCGTCAACACAGACACGCATTAGCAAATGCGCTCCATCAGGGCAAAGGCTGCGTTACTTACAACACCGAAGCATCAAAGAACTACAGCAACGCTAAGGTGCTCAGGCTCTCCTGAACATGCATGCCGCTCGGTCCTCCAATTGTAGCTTTCAGATTCGCCCACTACAATAGGCAATATGTGAGCATCCAAATAAAACACACTTTAAGTGCAGTGCGCAGCCTGCTCCTCCCACTGCGACTACACATAACAACAGTGCTAGCCATCCCACTGCAGCACACAAGCTAACTGCTGGCCTGAGCCTACATGCATTAGCTACAGCAAAAAGCACAAACTACACCCCACACCTTTGCATGCAAATAACGCACTGCCTGAGTCATGGAGCGTGAAAATGTTCACCAGCCTCCATATCAATGCCGCATCAAAGCGACGCCAAGCGCTAGCCGATGTGCTCGTGCTAGAACCACTCTAGTCTTATGGCCAAGCTCGCCTAAGCATTCCACAAGCTAGAAATAACTGAACACTTCTCTATCCACATGGTATGGAAGAGGCCTCCGCATGTTCTAAAGCATCGATTCGGCGTAGCCACACACCCATATCAGCGGTTCTATTGCTGCTATTGATATTGTTGCTTTGAGCACATGCAATACGACACGACGACACCAACGCAGATTCAAGCACAGAAACTGTATTGCCACTGGCGTCCAGTGGAACTGCCAACTCAGCATCGTCCTGCCACAGTCCCCTAAACACACGGACGCCTGCGAGTCTCCACAACACTCCGCACCACATGTCTAACAGACCAGTGGTACCAAGCAACACCTACGACACATTGAGTCCTTATCCGCCCCCACACCCATTCTGCACCTGCTTTGCACAACCCACTAGCTGAGAATCGCCAACGCAGACACGCATTAGCAAATGCGCACCATTAGGACAAAGGCTGCACTATTTTACCACACCGAAACATAGAAGAACTACAGCCACTCGAAGGTGCTTACGCATTCCTGAACATGCATGCCGCTCCGTCCTCCAATTGTAGCTTTCAGATTCGCCCACTGCAATAGGCAATATGGGAGCATCCACGTGAAACACACATTGAGTGCAGTGGGCAGCCTGCTCCTCCCCTGCAACTACACATAGCAACAGTGCTAGCCATCCCACTGCAACACACAAGTTAACTGCTGGCCTGAGCCTACATGCATTAGCTACAGCAAAATGCACATGCTCCACCCCACATCATTGCATGCAAGGAGCGCACTTGCTAAGTCATGCAGCGTGCAAATGTTCACCAGCCTCCATATCAATAACGCATCGAAGCGACAGCAAGTGCTAGCCTATATGCTCGTGCTAGAACCACTCTAGTCTTATGGCCAAGCTTGCATAGATATTCCATACGCTAGAGACAACTGACGACTTCTCCATCCACATGGCTTGAGGCAAGCCTCCAAGTCAAATAGAACACCAATTCGGCATAGCTCCATACTCACATAAGCAGTTCTATTGTTCCGATTGATATTGTTGCTTTGAGCACATGCAATAAGACACGACGACACCAACGCAAATTAAAGCACAGAACCGTACTGACACTGGCGTCCAGACGAGCTGCCAACTCAGCATCGTCCTACCACAGTCGCGTAAACGCACGGACGCCTGCAAGTCTCCACAACACTCCTCACCACATGTCTATCAGACTACTGGTACCAAACGACACCTACGACACATTGACTGCTTATCCGCTCCCACACCCAAACCGCACTTGCCTTGCACAACCCACTTCCTGGACATCGCCAACGCAGACCGGGATTAGCGAATGCGCATCATCAGGGCAAAGGCTGCAGTACGTACAGCACCGAAACATCAAAGAACTACAGCCACTCGAAGGTGCTTAGGCTCTCCTGAACATGCATGCCGCTCGGTCCTCCAATTGTAGCTTTCAGATTCGCCCACTACAATAGGCAATATGTGAGCATCCAAATAAAACACACTTTGAGTGCAGTGCGCAGCCTGCTCCTCCCCCTGCGACTACACACAACAACAGTGCTAGCCATCCCACTACAGCACAGAAGCTAACTGCTGGCCTGAGCCTATATGCATTAGCTACAGCAAAATGCACATCCTACACCCCACACCTTTGCATGCAAGGAGCGCACTTTCTGAGTCATGCAGCGTGTAAATGTTCACCAGCCTTCGTATCAATTCTGCATCAAAGCGACGCCGTGCGCCAGCCGACGTGCTCGTGCTAGAACCACTCTACCCTTATGACCAAGCTCGCACAAAACATTCCATACACTGCAAACAACTGACCACTTCTATTTCCACATGCTATGGAACAAGCCTCCGCGTCGTATAAAGCACCGATTCGGCGTAGCCACACACTCACATAAGCGGTTCTATTGCTGCTATTGATATTGTTGCTTTGAACACATGCAATACGACACGACGACACCAACGCAGACTATAGCACAGGAACCGTACTGCCACTGGCGTCCAGACGAACTGCCAACTCAGCATCGTCCTGCCACAGTCCCCTAAACACACGGACGCCTGCGAGTCTCCAGTAAAACTCCGAACTACATGTCTATCAGACCAGTCGTACCAAGCGACACCTACGACACATTGGCTGCTTATCCGCCCCCCACACCCAAACCGCACTTGCCTTGCACAACCCACTAGCTGAGAATCGCTAACGCAGACACGCATTAGAAAATGCGCACCATCAGGGCAAAGGCTGCACTATTTTACCACACCGAAACATCAAAAACCTACAGCCACTCGAAGGTGCATAGGCTCTCCTGAACATACATGGGACTCGGACCTCCAATTGTCGCCTTCAGATTTGCCCACTACAATAGGCAATATGTGAGCACCGAAGTAAAACACACTTTGAGTGCAGTGGGCAGCCTGATCCTCCCCCTGCGACTACACATAACAACAGTGCTAGCCATCCCACTGCAACACACAAGCTAACTGCTGGCCTGAGCCTACATGTATTAGCTACAGCAAAATGCACATCCTACACCTCACACCTTTGCATGCGAGGAGCGCACTTTCTGAGTCATGCAGCGTGCAAATGTTCACCACCCTTCATATCAATTCTGCATCAAAGGGACGGCAAGTGCTAGCCTATGTGCTCGTGCTAGAACCACTCTAGTCTTATGACCAAGCTCGCATAAGCATTCCATGAGCTAGAAACCACGTACGACTTCTCCATCAACATGCCATGGAACACGCCTCGACGTCCTATAATGCACAAATTCGGCATAGCCGCATACTCACAGAAGCGTTTCTATTGCTGCTATTGATGTTGCTGCTTTGAGCACATGCAATACAACACGACGACACCAACGCATATTAGAGCACAGAAACCGTACTGCCACTCGCTTCTAGAGGACCCACCAACTCAGCATCGTCCTGCCACAGTCCACTAAACGAACGCACGCCTGCAAGCCTCCACTCACACTTCGCACTACATGTGTAAATAAAGAGTGGTCCCAAGCAACACCTGCAACCCATTGGCTGCTTACCCGCTCCCACACCCAAACCACACTTGCCTTGCACAACCCACTTTCTGCACATCGCCAACACACACCCGCATGAGCGAACGCGCTCCATCAGGGCAAAGGCTACAGTACGTACAGCACCGAAATATAAAAGAACTACAGCCACTCGAAGGTGCTCAGGCTCTACTGAATTGCATGCCGCTCGGTCCTCCAATTGTCGCCTTCAGATTCGCCCACTGCAATAGATAATATCTGAGCATCCAAATAAAAAACGCAATTCAAGTACAGTAGGCAGCCTGCTCCTCCCCCTGCGGCTACACACAACAACAGTGCTAGCCATCCCACTGCAACACACAAGCTAACTGCTGGCCTGAGCCTACATGCATTAGCTACAGCAAAATGCACATCCTACACCCCACACCTTTGCATGCAAAGAACGCACTTTCTGATTCATGCAGCTTGCAAATGTTCACCAGCCTCCATATCAATTCCGCAACAAAGCGACAGCAAGTGCTAGCCAATCTCCTCGTCATAGAACCACTCTACCCTTATGACCAAGCTCGCATAGACACTCCATAAGGTCGAAGCAACGAACGACTTCTCCATCAACATGCCATGGAACACGCCTCGACATTCTATAGTGCACCGATCTGGCATACCCACACACTCACAGAAGCGTTTCTATTGCTGCTATTGATATTGTTGCTTTGAACACATGCAATACGACACGACGACACCAACGCAGATTCAAGCACAGGAACCGTACTGACACTGGCGTCCAGACGAACTGCCAACTCAGCATCGTCCTGCCACAGTCCCCTAAGCACACGGATGCCTGCGAGTCTCCACTAACACTCCAAACCACATGTCTAAAGGACCAGTGGTACCAAACGACACCTACGACACATTGAGTGCTTATCCACCTCCACACCCATTCTGCACCTGCCTTGCACAACCCACTAGCTGAGAATCGCCAACGCAGACCGGTAATAGCAAATGCAAACCACCAGCGCAAAGGCTGCATTACGTACAACACCGAAACATCAAAGAACTACAGCCACTCGAAGGTGCTAAGGCTCTCCTGAACACGCATGCCGCTGGGGTCTCCAATTGTAGCTCTCAGAGTCTCCCACTGCAATAGATAATATCTGAGCACCCAAGTAAAACACACTTTGAGTGCTGTGCGCAGCCTACTCCTCCCCCTACGGTTGCACGTAACAACAGCGCTAGCCATCCCACTGCAGCACACAGAAGCTAACTGCTGGCCTGAGCCTACATGCATTAGCTACAGCAAGATGCACATCCTACACCCCACACCTTTGCATGCAAAGAGCGCACTTGCTGAGTCATGCAGCGTGCAAATGTTGAACAGCCTCCATATCGATTCCGCATCAAAGCGACACCAGGTGCTAGCCGATGTGCTCGTGCTAGAACCACTCTAGTCTTATGGCCAAACTCGCATAAGCATTCCATACACTAGAAACGACTGACCACTTCTCCATCCACATGGCTTGAGGCAAGCCTACACACCTTCTAGAGCACCAATTCAGCATAGCTCCATACTCACATAAGCAGTTCTATTGTTGCTATTGATATTGTTGCTTTGAGCACATGCAATACGACACGACGACACCAACGCAGATTAAAGCACAGGGACCGTGCTGCCACTGGCGTCCAGAGCACCTGCCAACTCAGCATCATCCTGCCACGGTCCCCTAAACACACGGACGCCTGCAAGTCTCCACTCACACTCCGCACCACATGTCTATCAGACTACTGGTACCAAACGACACCTACGACACATTGACTGCTCATCCGCTCCCACACCCAAACCGCACTTGCCTTGCACAACCCACTTCCTGCACATCGCCAACGCAGACCGGGATCAGCGAATGCGCATCATCAGCGCAAAGGCTGCAGTACGTACAGCACCGAAACATCAAAGAACTACAGCCACTCGAAGGTGCTTAGGCTCTCCTGAACATGCATGCCGCTCGGTCCTCCAATAGTCGCTTTCAAAGTCGCACACTGCAATAGGCAATATATAAGCATCCACGTGAAACACACTTTGAGTGCAGTGCGCAGCCTGCTCCTCCCCCTGAGCCTGCACATAACAACAGTGCTAGCCATCTCACTGCAGCACAGAAGCTAACTGCTGGCCTGAGCCTGCATGCATTAGCTACAGGAAAAACTGCATCCTACACCACCAACACCTTTGCATGCAAAGAACGCACTTGCTGAGTCATGCAGCGTTCAAATGTTCACCAGCCTCCATATCTATTCCGCATCAAAGGGACGGCAAGTGCTAGCCTATGTGCTCGTGCTAGAACCACTCTAGTCATACGGGCAAACACGCCTAAGCATTCCATACGCAGGAAACAACTGACCATATCTCCATCCACGTGCCATAGAACAAGCCTTCACATCATAAGAAGCACCAATTCGGCATAGCTCCATACTCACATAAGCAGTTCTATTGCTGCTATTGACGCTGCTGCTTTGAGTACATGCAATAGGACACGACGAAACCAACGCAGATTCAAGCACAGGAACCGTACTGACACTGGCGTCCAGTGGAACTGCCAACTCAGCATCATCCTGCCACAGTCCCCTAAACGCACGGACGCCTACGAGTCTCCACTCACAGTCCGCACCACATGTCTAGGAGATCAGTGGTACCAAGCGACACCTACGACACATTGGTTGCTTATCTTCCCCCACACCCAAACCACACCTGCCTTGCACAACCCACTTTCTGCAGATCGCCAACGCAGAGCAGGATTAGCAAATGCGCTCCATCAGCACAAAGGCTTCATTGCGTACAGCACCGAAACATCAAAGAACTACAGCCACTCGAAGGTGCTCAGGCTCTCCTGAACATGCATGCCGCTCGGTCCTCCAATTGTAGCTTTC
This sequence comes from Cyclospora cayetanensis, assembly GCF_002999335.1. NCBI lineage: Eukaryota > Apicomplexa > Conoidasida > Eucoccidiorida > Eimeriidae > Cyclospora > Cyclospora cayetanensis. Next base: position 8,744 of record NW_020312237.1, on the reverse strand, counting down.
AGATTCGGCCACTGCAATAGGCAATATGTGAGCATCCGCGTGAAACACACTTTTAGTGCAGTGCGCTGCAGTGGGCAGCCTGCTCCTCCCCCTGCGACTACACATATCAACAGTGCTAGCCATCCCACTACAGCACAGAAGCTAACTACTGGCCTGAGCCTACATGCATTAGCTACAGCAAAATGCACATCCTACACCCCACACCTTTGCATGCAAAAAGCGCACTTGCTGAGTCATGCAGCTTGCAAATATTCACCAGCCTTCGTATCAGTTCTGCATCAAAGTGACGCCAAGTGCTAGCCAATGTTCTCGTGCTAGAACCACTCTAGTCTTATGGTCAAGCTTGCATAGACGTTACATGCGCTAGTACCAACTGACCACTTCTCTATCCACATGCTATGGAAGAGGCCTCCCCATCACAAGAAACACCAATTCGGCATAGCCACATACTCACAGAAGCGGTTCTATTGCTGCTATTGATATTGTTGGTTTGAGCACATGCAATACGACACGACGACACCAACGCAGATTCAAGCACAGAAACCGTACTGCCACTGGCGTCCAGTGGAACTGCCAACTCAGCATCGTCCTGCCACAGTCCCCTAAACACACGGACGCCTGCAAACCTCCAGTAGCGCTCCGAACCACATGTCTATCAGATCAGTGGTACCAAGCAACACCTACGACACAGTGGCTGCTTATCTTCCCCGACACCCAAACCGCACCTGCCTTGCACAACCCACTAGCTGGATATAGCCAACAAAGAGCGGAAATAGCAAATGCGCACCATCAGCGCAGAGGCTGCATTGCGTACAGCACCGAAACATCAAAGAACTACAGCCACTCGAAGGTGCTCAGGCTCTCCTGAACAAGGATGTCGCTCGGTCCTCAATTGTCGCCTTCAGATTCGGCCACTGCAATAGGCAATATGTGAGCATCTACGTGAAACACACTTTGAGTGCAGAGCGCAGCAAACTCTTCAACGTGTAACTGCACTTAACAACAGTGCTAGCCATCCCACTGCAACACACAGAAGCTAACTGCTGGCCTGAACCTACATGCATTAGCTACAGCAAAATGCACATCCTACACCCCACACCTTTGCATGCAAAGAGCGCACTTGCTGAATCATGCAGCAAGCAAATGTTCACCAGCCTCCATATCAATTCTGCATCAAAGCGACGCCAAGTGCTAGCCTATGTGCTCGTGCTAGAACCACTCTAGTCTTACGGTCAAGCTTGCATAGACGTTACATCCGCTAGTAACAACTGACCACTTCTATATCCAGGTGGCTTGCGGCAAGCCTACACAGCTTCTAGAGCACCAATTCAGCATAGCTCCATACTCACAGAAGCGGTTCTATTGTTGCTATTGATATTGTTGCTTTGAGCACATGCAATACGACACGACGACACCAACGCAGATTTAAGCAGAGACCGTACTGCCACTGGCGTCCAGAGCACCTGCCGACTCAGCAACGTCCTGCCGCAGTCCCCTAAACACACGGACGCCTGCAAACCTCCAGTAAAACTCCGAACTACATGTCTAAAAACAAGTAGTACCAAACACCACCTGCAACACATTGGACGCTTATCCGCCCCCACACCCAAACGACACCTGCCTTGCACAACCCATTTTCTGCACGTCGTCAACCGAGACCGGTGATAGCAAATGCGCACCATCAGCACAAAGGCTGCAGTACGTAAAACAGCGAAACATCAAAGAACTACAGCCACTCGAAGGTGCTTAAGCGCTCCTGAACATGCATGCCGCTGTCCTGCAATTGTCGCTTTAAGATTCGCCCACTGCAACAGACAATATCTGAGCACCCAAGTGAAACACACTTTGAGTGCAGTGGGCAGCCTGCTCCTCCCCCTGGGGTTGCACGAATCAACAGTGCTATCCATCCTACTGCAACACAGAGGATAACTGCTGGCCTGAACCTACATGCATTAGCTACAGCAAAATGCACATTCTACACCCCACACCTTTGCGTGCAAGAAGCGCACTTCCTGAGTCATGCAGCGTGCAAATGTTCAACAGCCTCCATATCAGTTCTGCATCAAAAAGACAGCAAGTGCTAGCCGATGTGCTCGTGCTAGAACCACTCTACCCTTATGACCAAGCTCGCACAAAACATTCCATACACTGCAAACAACTGACCACTTCTCTATCCACATGCTATGGAAGAGGCCCCCGCGTCGTATGAAGCACCGACTCGGCAAAGCCCCACACTCAGATGAGCGGTTGTATTGTTGCTACTGATATTGTTGCTTTGAACACATGCAATGCGACACGACGACACCAACGCAGATTTAGGCACAGGAACCGTACTGCCACTGGCGTCCAGACGAACTGCCAACTCAGCATCGTCCTGCCACGGTCCCCTAAACACACGGACGCCTGCAAGTCTCCACTCACACTCCGCACCGCATGTCTATCAGACCAGTGGTACCAAGCGACACCTACGACACATTGGTTGCTTATCCGCTCCCACACCCAAACCGGACTTGGCTTGCACAACCCACTAGCTGCACATCGCCAACACACACACTCATTAGCAAATGCGCTCCATTAGGGCAAAGGCTCCAGTACGTACAACACCGAAGCATTGAAGAACTACAGCCACTCGAAGGTGCATAGGCTCTCCTGAACATGCATGCCGCTCGGTCCTCCAATTGTAGCTTTCAGATTTGCCCACTGCAATAGGCAATATGTGAGCATCCACGTGAAATACACACTGAGTGCAGTGCGCAGCCTGCTCCTCCCCCTGCGGCTACACATAACAACTGTTCTAGCTATCCCACTTCAACACACAAACTAACTGCTGGCCTGGGCCTGCATGCATTAGCTACAGCAAAATGCACATCCTACACCCCACACCTTTGCATGCAAGGAGCGCACTTTCTGAGTCATGAAGCGTGCAAATGCTGAACAGCCTCCATATCAATTCTGCATCAAAGCAACGCCAAGTGCTAGCCTATGTGCTCGTGCTAGAACCACTCTAGTCTTATGGCCAAGCTCGCATAGACACTCCATAAGGTGGACGCCACGCACCACTTCTCCATCCAGATGGCTTGAGGCAAGCCTACACACCTTCTAGAGCACAAATTCGGCATAGCCTCGTAAGCGTTTCTATTGCTGCTATTGATATTGTTGCTTTGAACACATGCAATACGACACGACGCCAAGGCAGACTAAACCACAGGAACCGTACTGCCACTAGCGTCCAGACGAACTGCCAACTCAGCATCGTCCTGCCACGGTCCCCTGAACACACGGACGCCTGCGAGTCTCCACTCACATTTTCACACTACATGTGTAAATAAAGAGTGGTACCAAACACCACCTGCAACCCATTGGCTGCTTATCCGCCCCCACATCCAAGCCGCACTTGCCGTGCACAACTCACTGCCTGCATATCGCCAACAGAGACCGGCATAAGCGAACGCGCTCCACCAGGGCAAAGGCTGCATTACGTACAACACCGAAACATCAAAGAACTACAGCCACTCGAAGGTGCATAGGCTCTCCTGAACATGCATGCCGCTCGGTCCTCCAATTGTAGCTTTCAGATTTGCCCACTACAATAGGCAATATGTGAGCATCCACGTAAAAAACACTTCAAGTACAGTGGGCAGCCTGCTCCTCCCCCTGCGACTACACATATCAACAGTGCTAGCCATCGGTATGCAACACACAAGCTAACTGCTGGCCTGGGCCTACATGCATTAGCTACAGCAAAATGCACATCCTACACCCCACACCTTTGCATGCAAAGAACGAACTTGCTGAGTCATGCAGCGTGCAAATGTTCACCAGCCTCCATATCAATTCTGCATCAAAGCGACAGCACGTGCTAGCCAATCTCCTCGTCATAGAACCACTCTACCCTTATGACCAAGCTCGCATAGACACTCCATAAGGTCGAAGCAACGCACGACTTCTCCATCAACATGCCATGGAACACGCCTCGACGTTCTATAATGCACCGATTCACATAGCCACACACTCAGATGAGCGGTTTTATTGCTGCTATTGATATTGTTGCTTTGAACACATGCAATACGACACGACGACACCAACGCAGATTTAAGCACAGGAACCGTACTGACACTAGCGTCCAGACGAACTGCCAACTCAGCATCGTCCTGCCACAGTCCCCTAAACGCAGGAACGCCTGCAAGCCGCCACTAAAACTCCAAACCACATGTCTAAAGGACCAGTGGTACCAAACGACACCTACGACACATTGAGTGCTTATCCACCTCCACACCCATTTTGCACCTGCCTTGCACAACCCACTAGCTGAGAATCGCCAACGCAGACACGCATTAGCAAATGCGCTCCATCAGGGCAAAGGCTGCACTATTTTACCACACCGAAACATAAAGAACTACAGCCACTCGAAGGTGCTTAGGCACTCCTGAACGTGCATGCCGCTCCGTCCTCCAATTGTAGCTTTCAGATTCGCCCACTGCAATACACAATATGTCAACGTCCAAGTGAAACACACATTGAGTGCAGTGGGCAGCCTGATCCTCCCCCTGCGGCTGCACACAACAACAGTGCTAGCCATCCCACTGCAAACACAGAAGCTAACTACTGGCCTGAACCTACATGCATTAGCTACAGCAAAATGCACATGCTCCACCCCACACCTTTGCATGCAAAGAGCGCACTTGCTGAGTCATGCAGCGTGCAAATGTTCACCAGCCTCCATATCAATAACGCATCAAAGTGACGCCAAGTACTAGCCTATGTGCTCGTGCTAGAACCACTCTAGTCTTATGGCCAAACTCGCATAAGCATTCCATACACTAGAAACGACTAACCACTTCTCCATCCACATGGCTTGAGGCAAGCCTCCACACCTTCTAGAGCACCAATTCGGCATAGCTCCATACTCACATAAGCAGTTCTATTGCTGCTATTGATATTGTTGCTTTGAGCACATGCAATACGACACGACGACACCAACGCAGATTAAAGCACAGGAACCGTACTCCCACTAGCGACCAGTGGACCTGACAACTCAGCATCGTCCTGCCACAGTCCCCTGAACACACGGACGCCTGCAAGTCTCCACTCACACTCCGCACTACATCTGTAAAGGAGCAGTGGTACCAAACACCACCTGCAACACATTGGTTGCCTATCCGCCCCTACACCCAAACCGCACTTGCCTTGCACAACCCACTTCCTGCACATCGTCAACACACACCGGCATTAGCAAATGCGCATCATCAGGGCAAAGGCTCCAGTACGTACAGCACCGAAACATCAAAGAACTACAGCCACTCGAAGGTGCATAGGCTCTCCTGAACATGCATGCCGCTCCGTCCTCCAATCGTTGCTCTCAGCTTCGCCCACTGCAATAGATACTATATTAGCATCCACGTGAAACACACTTTGAGTGCAGTGCGCAGCCTGCTCCTCCCCCTACGGCTACACACAACAACAGTGCTAGCCATCCCACTGCAGCACAGAAGCTAACTGCTGGCCTGAGCGTGCATGCACTAGCTACAGCAGAATGCACATGCTACACCCCACACCTTTGCATGCAGAGAGTGCACTGCCTGGGTCATTCAGCCTTGCAAATGTTCACTAGCACCCATATCGATTCCGCAACAAAACGACGCCAAGTGCTAGCCGATGTGCTCGTGCTAGAACCACTCTAGTCTTATGACCAAGCTCGCACAAAACATTCCATACACTGCATACAACTGACCACTTCTCCATCCACATGCTTTGAGGCAAGCCTACACATGTTACAGAACAAGGAGTCGGCATAGCCCCATACTCACATAAGCGGTTGTATTTATGCCATTGATATTTTTGCTTTGAGCACATGCAATACGAGAGGACACCAAGCCTGACTAAACCACAACAACCGTACTGCCACTGGCGTCCAGACGACCTGCCAACTCAGCATCGTCCTGCCACAGTCCCCTAAACGCAGGAACGCCTGCAAGCCTCCACAACACTCCAAACCACATGTCTAACAGACCAATGGTACCAAACGACACCTACGAAACATTGGCTGCTTATCCGCTCCCACACCCAAACCACACTTGCCTTGCACAACCCACTAGCTGAGAATCGCCAACGCAGACACGAATTAGCAAATACGCACCATCAGCGCAAAGGGCGCATTACGTACAACACCGAAACATCAAACTACTACAGCCACTCGAAGGTGCATAGGCTCTCCTGAACATGCATGCCGCTCGGTCCTCCAATTGTCGCTTTCAAAGTCGCCCACTGCAATACACAATATGTCAACGTCCAAGTGAAACACACTTTGAGTGCAGTGCGCAGCCTGCTCCTTCCCCTGGAGCTGCACGCAACAACAGTGCTAGCCATCCCACTGCAGCACAGAAGGTAACTGCTGGCCTGAGCCTACATGCATTAGCTACAGCAAAAACCACATCCTACACCCCACACCTTTGCATGCAAAGAGCGCACTGCCTGAGACATGCAGCATGCGAATGTCCAACAGGCTCCATATCAATTCTGCATCAAACTGACGCCAAGTGCTAGCCTATGTGCTCGTGCTAGAACCACTCTAGTCTTATGACGAAGCCCGCATAACCATTTAATAAGCTGGAAACAACTGACCACTTCTCCATCCACATGGCTTAAGGCAAGCCTACACACCTTCTAGAGCACCAATTCAGCATAGCCACACACTCAGATGAGCGGTTCTATTGCTGCTATTGATATTGTTGGTTTGAGCACATGCAATACGACACGACGACACCAACGCAGATTCAAGCACAGGAACCGTACTGACACTGGCGTCCAGACGAACTGCCAACTCAGCATCATCCTGCCAAGGTCCCCTAAACACACGGACGCCTGCGAGTCTCCACTCACACTCCACACCACTGTCTATCAGACTACTGGTACCAAACGACACCTACGACACATTGACTGCTTATCTTGCCCCATACCCAAACCGCACTTGCCTTGCACAACCCACTTCCTGCACATCGCCAACGCAGACACGCATTAGCAAATGCGCTCCATCAGCACAAAGGCTGCGTTACTTACAGCACCGAAACATAAAGAACTACAGCCACTCGAAGGTGCTTAGGCTCTCCTGAACATGCATGCCGCTCCGTCCTCCAATTGTCGCTTTCAGATTCGCCCACTGCAATAGGCAATATATAAGCATCCACGTGAAACACACTTCGAGTGCAGTGCGCAGCCTGCTCCTCCCCCTGCGACTACACATAGCAACAGTGCTAGACATATCACTGCAGCACAGAAGCTAACTGCTCGCCTGAGCCTGCATGCATTAGCTACAGGAAAAACTGCATCCTACACCACCAACACCTTTGCATGCAAAAAGCGCACTTGCTGAGTCATGCAGCGTTCAAATGTTCAACAGCCTTTACATCGATTCCGCATCAAAAAGAGAGCAAGTGCTAGCCTATGTGCTCGTGCTAGAACCACTCTAGTCATACGGGTAAACACGCCTAAGCATTCCGTACGCAGGAAACAACGCACCATTTCTCCATCCACATGCCATGGAACACGCCTCCCCATCATAAGAAGCACCAATTCAGCATAACCCCATACTCACATAAGCGTTTCTATTGCTGTTATCGACATTGTTGCTTTGAGCACATGCAATACGACACGACGACACCAACGCAGATTCAAGCACAGGAACCGTACTGACACTGGCGTCCAGTGGACCTGCCAACTCAGCATCATCCTGCCAAGGTCCCCTAAACACACGGACGCCTGCGAGTCTCCACTCACACTCCGCACCACATGTCTATCAGACTACTGGTACCAAACGACACCTACGACACATTGACTGCTTATCTTGCCCCATACCCAAACCGCACTTGCCTTGCACAACCCACTTCCTGCACATCGCCAACGCAGACACGCATTAGCAAATGCGCTCCATCAGCACAAAGGCTGCGTTACTTACAGCACCGAAACATAAAGAACTACAGCCACTCGAAGGTGCTTAGGCTCTCCTGAACATGCATGCCGCTCCGTCCTCCAATTGTCGCTTTCAGATTCGCCCACTGCAATAGGCAATATATAAGCATCCACGTGAAACACACTTCGAGTGCAGTGCGCAGCCTGCTCCTCCCCCTGCGACTACACATAGCAACAGTGCTAGACATATCACTGCAGCACAGAAGCTAACTGCTCGCCTGAGCCTGCATGCATTAGCTACAGGAAAAACTGCATCCTACACCACCAACACCTTTGCATGCAAAAAGCGCACTTGCTGAGTCATGCAGCGTGCTAATGTTCAACAGCCTTTACATCAATTCCGCATCAAAAAGAGAGCAAGTGCTAGCCTATGTGCTCGTGCTAGAACCACTCTAGTCATACGGGCAAACACGCCTAAGCATTCCGTACGCAGGAAACAACGCACCACTTCTCTATCCGCATGCATTGGAACAGGCCTCCGCATGCTATAAAGCATGAATTTGGCATAGCCACACACTTATGTCAGCGGTTCTACTGCTGTTATTGATATTGTTGCTTTGAGCACATGCAATACGACACGACGACACCAACGCAGATTCAAGCACAGGAATCGTACTGCCGCTGGCTTGCAGACAATCTGCCAACTTAGTACCGTCCTGCCAAAGTCGCCTAAACGCACGAAAACCTGCGAGTCTCCACTAACACTCCGCACCACAAGTCTAAAGAACGAGCAGTACCAAACAACAGCTACGACACATTGGCTCCTTATCTTCCCCCAC